>NW_028324319.1:802500-877500 GCF_058129835.1 Hydra viridissima
AAATTTATGGAATCTTTTTTTTCTTTCTCAATATTTAATTTTGTATTTCTTAATAATTTAAGGCTGGAAAAGTGGAAGAGGCATTTCAACATACAAAAGAGTTAGCAAAATTAAGTATAAAAATTTTTTATATTTATTTCAAACCAAACTTTAAAATATTTTACTGACAATATTACAAATATACATTATTCAAATCTTATACTTGAAATTTAAATTGATTATTTTGTCAATACTCAAATTAATTTTGATTTTTTTTCTCATTCCTTCTTTACCTTTCTCAGTTTTTATTAAGATTTTTTGTCAAATGTTCTGTTTGATGTTTAGGGCCAGATGAAAGCCGTATATTGGAAAATTTAGATTATTTTAAAAGATATTTACACTCATCCAAGTTCACAGGTCGCAATGGAGATGATGGTTTAATTAATGATGATGCCTTGTCAAGTGCCAGCATTAATAAACGGGAAAAAGATGAAGCGTTAATCAACTATGAACAACTTTGTAGAGGAGAAGTTCGACAACTTGTAGGTTCCTATTTTTATGAATATTTCTTGAGTTATCAATAGCTTACATAAAATGGAGCAATACATGCTTAAATTTCTCTTTATTTATGTTTTATTACTTTTTTCTTTATTGTATGCTTATTACTTTTAATTGTCATTTTACTTATTTAAATTATCTTTCTTAGACAAAAAAAGAGCAAGCCAAAATGAAATGTTGGTACTCAGCTAAAGACCCTGTGTTAAAACTGAAACCCCAAAAAGTGGAGAGGGTGTGGGTTGATCCTGAAATTTTTTTGCTACGAGATATTATAAATGATCGGCAAATTAATCTCATTAAAGAAGCAGCTTCACCAATTGTATGTGATAATAATTAAAGATGTGCTGTGAATACTTTGTTTATTTTAGACATTTTGTGTCAATTTAGTAAAGTTTTTTTAAATTTTTAGTTGAGCCGTGCCACCATTCAAGATCCTATTACTGGAAAGTTACGGCATGCTGATTACCGTATCAGTAAAAGTGCATGGCTATCTTCACACCAGCATAGTTTCATTCATAGCTTAGAAATAAGGACTCAAGCTGTCACAGGACTTGATTTGAGTTATGCAGGTTGGTTTTAATTCAAACTTTAATTCTATAGTTTTAATTTTATGGTTTAAATCTTTGGTTTGTGATTGCTTGTCTTTTCTTAAATGCTTCTATTCCATATTAACTATAAAAGATGTTTAGAAAGCCAAAAAAACTTTATTAAGTAAATTAAATGGTTATTCTCAAAATGTAAAAATGCTTAAGAAAACTTTTGTCAGCATTTTTATGGCTAGTCAAGTGCTTTATTTTGTCAATTTCTTTTCTAATGAAATGTCAATTTTCAACTTCTTTTTCTAATGGTATTAACATTGAACATACTAGTTAGTAAATTATAATTCTTTGTATCAAACTTATTAAAAGTTAGTAAATTAGATGGCTGATTTTAAAAATGGTAAATTATGCCAATCTTTGGAACCACTTTGGTTCTCAATCTCATGCTTCTATATCAATATTTTAAAGCTAGTTATTTGAAAATGGAGTAAATTAATTCTCGCTTCTGTGTTGTTGTTATTTTTATTATTATTGTTTTTAATTTAACTTTTTCATATGGAATTATCCGAAAGAACATTTTTTTGAAACCTAAAGATTTGAGTCTTTTGTTTGATGTGACTGTGACCAAAATGTGTTGTCGATATTTACATATTGAACAACACTATTACATGTTTGGTTGATCTTAGTTTTGAAATTTGTTTTTTCTACAGAGCAACTTCAGGTTGCAAATTATGGTATAGGAGGCCATTATGAGCCTCATTTTGATCATTCACGAGAAACCGAAGATAAGTTTACTGATCTTGGTATGGGAAATCGTATAGCCACTATTCTTTTTTATGTAAGAATTTTTACTGATGTTTTGTTTTTTAAATGCAGATGTTTTTATACAAAACAGTTTAAAAATATTTGAAAATGATTGTATGTTAAAAAAATGTTGAGAAACATCATCTATCATCTTAAAACTAAATTTTTATATTTCTTATCAAAAGGGAATAGCTGGAGGTGAATGAAGAAAATCTGTGTGCTGTTAAATGAATATTATGTCAGTTCAAAAGAACTACTACAGCCTTCCATATTTTCTTCTAACACTAAATTTGCTGTGCATATAGCTCAAATTTTAGTTTCTAGAACACTGCCCAATCAAAGTTGTTCATTGACAAACTTTATTTGAATCTCTTTTAGCTCACAGATGTTGAGGCAGGTGGAGCTACAGTATTCACTGTTGGCAAAACTGCTGTGTTCCCTAGCAAAGTAAGCTATTTTTGTGTTTTTATCTTTTAATATTTTCTTGTAAACATTAACACTTGTATACTTGATACTCACTAGGGTGTACCAAGAAATATAACATCGTGCGCATATTTTCTGGTTATCTTCGGTCTCATGAGACTGAATTTTAATAAAAACTAAAGATTCTAAAGCTAAGAAAACAGAAAATAAAAGGTTTGAACCTGTGAGAGGACAGCTGTTAACATGGCAGATAATTGTGACAGATAATTGTGACAGTGAAGATTTACTAGTTGTGTTGCTCAGACTAAAAGATTGTTGTTTTGAGATAAGATCAAGCAAATATAATTCTTCAATAATATAGAACCTTGTGAATATTATTTATATAATTTATACGTTTGTCTCCAGAATGTTCGGCCTTTAATCAAGCCTGTACTTGATATAACGGAATACCTGAGCAGGTTTGACTGTAGTAAGCTTTAAGTCGACAGTTCACTATAGAAACCTCGAAACTTATCATCATCTCGGAACTTATCATCATCTCGGAACTTATCATCATCTCGGAACTTACCGTCAGTTTGGAACTTATTATTAAAACAGGTAGTTTTTCTAAAACCTAATTTTTTAACCTTTTTTTTAATATAGAAATAATACATCAATTAATAATACATTATTAGTTAAATTATGTAATAACTTTTTAAATTTTGAAATAAAAACTTACGTTTATAATCACGAAATGATGGCCGAATTCCTTTACCTCACGACAATTAACAATAAACCAAAAGTTGTCAAGGTAACGAACGATGATTTTTTATTTAAGTTTGCGCCGACGCCTGTCTGCTGCATGCATCTCATGGAATCTTCTAGGGTAGCTGATCCAGTTCATTTTTATATATTTCCTTCTCCCTGCATCAACGTTAGAATATGACGTTGATGAGGGGGAGAAATATATACTCAATAAGTTGATAGAGTAACCGATCACAGAGAAATTCTAAATTAGATTTTTAACCTACCAGTTATTGCCAGCTCTGCAAAAAGATTGTTGCTTTGACATTTTGGAATTTTTTCCTCGTTTTTAAACATAGTTGAATCGGAAAAGTCTGCGCGCTCTTGATTACTAATACTGGTACACCCTACAACTCGCATCAGTTGATGGTGATATCAAATCAATTTCTGAATTTAACGTGATGTATCAATCGCGATGTGTTTTTTTGTATATAAGTTAATTAAAATAGAAATCTTCTAGGGTGATGCCGTCTTCTGGTTCAATTTAAAACGAAATGGCATAGGAAATCCCAGAACACGGCATGCTGCTTGTCCTGTTTTAGTTGGCCAGAAATGGGGTAAATGTTTTATGAGTTGTCAATTAAAGTGAAGACATGATTTTTATTCTTCTACGTTTTTTAGCAAAATTTTATTAAATTTCAGTTAGCAATTGGTGGATACACGAGTTTGGGCAAATGTTTCGTAGGAAGTGCGCGTTAGATCCGAATTTGTAAAGTTAGCGTTGTGGCTGGAGTTAGTATTTTTTTATTGATGTTATTTGCAATGGTGTATTTTATTTTTATAATTTTTATATTTTGATGTAGATTTGTTTTTATTAGTAATTTATATAACATATTTTCATATTTTATACAAATCTAAATAATATACAGCTTTAAAAGTTTATCAACACCGTGAGTGTGTGCGTTTCTATCTGATGTCCATGTTGGCGCATAACACTGTGAGCTTCTTGTTTTAAACATTTTTATTTAAGCTTTTTTTTTTGTTTTTGTTTTTTGTTTTATAGTCGTTGTAGCTTCGGAAATTCTTTTCTAATCTTATCTCTCGTTTTTCTTGTCAAATCTTCTGCTTGAATGTTTGAACTTAAATGTCATCTTATTGGACATCGATTGTTTTTTCATTGTATTTGACGATTTGTCAGCAATGTTTTTTATTTAAATATTTTTTCTTTACAGGAAACTGTTGTTGACTTCCTTAACTTCTTTAATGCTACGGCTAAATTTACACCTTATAGTCAATGACCTTTAGTAAAGCTAAGTTGGTAGGATTAAGAATGCAGTGATAGGGTTTTAACATACGGCTTTTTAATAAACATTACCAAAAGTTATTGAAAAAAATATTCCCCTCCATAAAGTTGTGAAAGTTTATGAATATAGCGCCTTAAATAAAGCGCCTGCGTTGCTTTTTCTCCATTTATTACAACTTATAAGAAGTTAGAGAAAAATTAAAAAAACAGCTTCTGTCATAACGATAGGTCGTTGTATTACGGTGTATTAACAAAGTACAACGATACATCGTTGGTATTAACGATGTACAACGATTCATCGTTGGTATTAACGATGTACAACGATTCATCGTTGGTATTAACGATGTACAACGATACATCGTTGGTATTAACGATGTACAACGATTCATCGTTGGTATTCGCGAAATTGTCTTGAGATGAATGACATGCATGAGCGAAAACATGCTGCGTTTGTCCGGCTTCTGGTCTACCAATAGTTTTCTAGTTCATTTGAATTACGCTATTAAGTTACCGCGTGCAAAAGTTTTGTAACACTAAAAGTTTTTCAATTTTTAAAGCATAACTTTACACAAACTTTCTCAAATCAGTTGAAATTTTTACCAAATGTTCTTTATATTAATTTTACTTATAATAGAAACCACAGATATTATAATGGTTAATTAAATTTTAATTATTTTTTTTGAAAGGCCCCCATGCAAAAGTTGAAGTGAGTTTTGATGAAAATTAATTTCAAAAATTATCTTTTTGTAAAATCCATTTGCGATTCATTTTTCCTTTCATCATAACATTCTTCATAATGTCTAAATAAACTCTCTGATGTATAATACCTTCTACGAAATGAATTTATGACGACTGAAATATCTCTAAACCATAACATTTGCTCTGCAATCTCTAGAAGTAGGTAGCTAATAAGTTTAATTAAATCTAACTCCCACTGGACGTCTGATATAAGTAATTCCGTCACTATTAAATGGCATAAACTTTGATTTGTCAAAGAAAAGGACTTCCGACAAGTCATTAACTGTCCAAATATGATCTATTAGAAATTTTATTTAAGTCTTTAGTTAGGGCAGCGTTTACTTTGACGTAATAAACGCTTAGTTGTATCGACGCTGCAGTTTGCACCATGAAATTAATGCATTTCCTAAGGAGTATTTTTGGAATACCAATGATCTATTGGCCTCGTGAGGAGCATTCTTGTAATACCAATAGTCTATCGGCCTTTTGTTGTAACTTTTGATGATCCAGTACGAGAGTTGTTTCAACAGTTTTGGGCTGACCATATCTCTTGAAAATTTGACTTTTTCCTAAATTTGAGACATCACAAAGTTAAGAAATCTGTCTTCAAGATATTTTTTCCCACAGTCTTTATAATTAATTTTTTTTTAATTTCATTTGAAACTTCCTGAGCACTATCCATGCTTTTGAAAGATCATGTTGCTACTGAATTATAAAATTCAGTAGCAGTATGATATTTCAAAAGTCTTTTCAAAATATTTGTGAAAAGTATTGCTTTAAAAACTGAACAAATTTAGCGTTTCTTATGTTAATTTCCAAAGTATAGTTTAAAGATATTATGGTTTATATCTTGGATCGGAGTGAATCAAAGATTATTAAAATGCATTTTTATCTTTTAGTGTATTTTTCTCTCCTCCAAAGTCAGCATTTTCGACTTGCATTTTAGTCCGTCGACTCGAGATGTTATGTGGTTCTGCAAAATAAAGTATTTTGCGTAAAAATTATTCCATAGTCAACGCATGTTCTGGAACTTTACTTAAAGCTGCCTGAAGCGGATTATCAATAATTGTTAATATAACATCCCTTAAATAAGCAGCAATGGCATCTTTAGTTTTGGGTGGCGAAAGAACAACTGGAAAAGATGTCAGAGAACAGAATGGTTTGTTTTATTTTAATCTATCAGAATTTCTTAATTAAAATTGCCAACAATTGGTCTCTGAGAAATGGAGTGCTTGAAAATGACTTAAACCCCTAATGGAACCATAAGAAACTGATTAAATCAAGCTCCAAGTGCGAAGCTATAATTATACCGATAACATTTTTTGTGCGAAAATAGTTATATTAACTCCTTTCCTGCATTGTCAGGGCTGGAAATTATTGAATTACAGGTTTGTCTGATTAAAGTAATGTTTCTATTTGACATGTCCTTAATTCAGTCAAAACATTTCTCATTGTATCTGATAGGGAGGGATGCACTGCAATACTTGCATTACAGCATAATTTTTACTTCAAAGAATGTTCCTTAATTTTGAATGAATATTTCCAGATGATAGATAAAATTATTTTCAACTCTTATTTAAAAAAAAATAAAATGATTTTAAAACTTTATTAAAACTATTCCAAACATATTGTAATTAGAAAGAAACCACTAACCATTAGACAACTGTAAAAGATCTTTAAATTTTTTCCATATTTATGTTTATGTATGTATGTATGTATGTATGTATGTATGTATGTATGTATGTATGTATGTATGTATGTATGTATGTATGTATGTATGTATGTATGCATGTATGTATGTATGTATGTATGTATGTATGTATGTATGTATGTATGTATGTATGTATGTATGTATGTATGTATGTATGTATGTATGTGTGTGTATGTATGGTAGTGTTAAATTTATATTTTAAGAATTATAAGTTTTTGTTTATTTGTGTAAAAACCAAAATACAGTGGTGGCTACAACAACAACAACAACAAAAAATTTGTTCTATGAAGATTGTTTAAAGCAAATCCAAATGTGCTAGGTTTATCAATTGGTTTCCAACTAATTTTAAATTAAGTGCCTCTTTGTGCAGATAATTCTGCCTGAATTTAGCACTGTATGAAAAAAAGAATTGTTATCCAACTCCTAATTCAAGAAAGTAGAGTGCAATCAGGTCTCCAAATTCCATGAACTGGCAGACCTGAATTAGCCTAAACTTGCAGTTTTTTTAGGCTTCTTAAAAAAGAAAAGATCTGAAACTGCAGAAATGACTGCAGTTTTACAAAAACATTACATTTAAGGTATTCTATTAATTTATAGCTTCAAAAAATTCAAGTCAGTTGGTGCATAAAAAGTCTGCAAAACATGTACATTTGTTTTTAAACAAATGTTTAGTTTTTAGGTCTTCTTAAAACTCTTTTTTATAGTTTTGCCCATAACCTTTGAATGATCTGTTAATAGATTTCTTTAATAAGAAAAACAACCTGCAAAAACTAAATAGATATTTGAAAAAAAGACATCCAAGGATCAACAATAAATTGTCATTTTAGACTACTATAGGAAGTAATTATTAAAATTACTGCTGCTCTTTTTGATATCACTACTTGTTTTCAGATCAAATGAATTTTTGTAGTCTGCATTCTTCAAAACAGTGATGTGGTCCACCAGAAAGTCCTCTTATCATTATATTGTACTACCCGCCAAATAGAATCTGGTTTGAATTGAGAGATGTAGTACCCTATCCCCAAATTGTCAAAGAGATTGAATACAATCATAAAAATGTTGGTTCATCCAGTCAGACTTAACTCTGTTTACCCAAAAATTGATCTTGATTTGGTCATTTAAAAATGGACTGAGCAGAAGTAATTAACTTCTTTATTCAAATATAGCACATTACAAAATTCTGCAAGAAATAATGCTTACTATATTACCTCTTTTGCCAAGTTTTTAGAGTGACTCTAAATATTCCAGAAAGCTTTTTTGTTCTGGACACACATTTGCATAATAAGTGTAATCAAATAACTGCTTTTGAAAAATCTCTTTACTTTTTGAAATCTTATTTAAAATATATTAAATATTAAAACTTTAAACAGTACAAACAAATGAATATTTATAGGAGATATTAGAAGTATTTAGTTAAATTTAACTAAGTGCTTTTTAATATCTTTTATAAATTTTTGTAACTACCCTGTTTTTATGAATGTTTGTGGATATGTTAAGCAAAAGATTCAACAAAAATGCATGAATTTTGGAGTTGAGTTTTATGCATATTTTATTATCCATCATTTGCATTTGAGTAAAAACATAGATGATTAATTCATCCCAATCTTCAATCAATATTTGTTATTAACAAGTACTCAAAAGAAATGAATCAAAGCATGCAAATTAGACAAACCAAAACCGTAATGTTCTTTTTTAATGACTATGTCTTTTAAGTCATCATTCATTATTTTGGGAGTACCAGATGTGTAATGTTTTTATTAATTATTGTTTATTACATTTTGTTTAGTTATGGCTGCATGCTCTATCGCTAATATAGTGAAGTCCTCCCTTGGACCTGTTGGACTCGATAAAATGTTAGTGGATGATATTGGTGTAAGTCTTTAAATAATTAAAACATGTGATATTAGTCTTCTAGCTAAATAGTATAACAGATGTAATAGTAAAATATAAAAGAATTAAAGTCAATGTTAAGCAAGAAAAATTTTGTGTGGACCTTAATTGCTTTTATGTTTTATAGCTCATCATCTTCTAACTGCTAGTAAACACTCACTTTAGCAAAATATTTCTGAGTTTTTCAAAAAATTAATTGATTTATTAGGATGTTACAATAACAAATGATGGCGCAACTATTTTGAAACTTCTTGATGTTGAACACCCTGCCGCAAAAATATTATGTGAACTTGCACATTTGCAAGACCAAGAAGTTGGGGATGGAACAACCTCAGTAGTGAGTTGTTGTTTTTTTAGTTTCTTTTTCTTTCTTGTATCAATGAATAAATGGTTTAATTTTTTTTGATAATATTTCTGAAATAGTTTTAAAGCATGACAGGTTATTTGTTGTAAGAGTTTACTTTAAATTTCAAATCTTTATTGTACAGTTTTATTCTTAAAATATTTTAATACATAATCTATGCACACTTGTGCTCAAAGTATCAGTTTCATGACTATATTAGCTTCAATGGTTTAGGTTATCATTGCTGCTGAGCTTTTAAAAAATGCCAGCACCTTGATTAAATACAAAGTACACCCAACTATCATAATAAGTGGATATAGGATAGCTTGTCGGTAAGTTTTTTTAAAGCCAGCCTCTCTGTTTTTATTAAATCGCTTTATTTTTATGTTTTTTAATGTTTAAAAAATATATATTCAGCCTAAATTTATAATTTGTAACAATTTTAAAGAAAATATCTTATAATTAACAATTTTTTAAATTAAAAAAAAAAGTTGTTAACTATAAGATAATGGTTTAAATTTTTTTAAAAAATTATTTGTAAATTTTTAAATACTTTTTAAATTTAATATAAACTCATTTAAAAATATTTTTTTTGCAGAGAAGCTTGCAAGTATATTCAGGAAAATCTTGCTATAAAAACTACCGAACTTGATAGAGAGGCTATGTTAAACTGTGCAAAGACTTCTATGTCTTCAAAATTAGTAGGTGTTGATTCAGACTTCTTTGCTAATATGCTTCTTGATGCTGCGTTAGCTGTAAAACGGACAGACAGCAAAGGACAAACTGTAGTCCCTATTAAATCTATTAACATATTAAAAGCTCACGGAGGGAACATGAAAGAAACAGTATCTGTTCCTGGTTATGCCCTTAATTGCACTGTTGCATGTGAAGGTTAACTTTTATGCTTTAAAATTGTTGTCATGTTGGTTAGTTCTAGCATTTTTGTAGTACAAGATGCTCGTGTACTGGTTTTTGTGCCATTTTACTTTTCCTGTATTTTTCCAAACATTTTATTGGTTTTAGGTATGCCTAAAAAAATTGAAGGAGCTCGTATTGCCCTGTTAGATATGAGTTTACAGAAAGCTAAAATGCATATGGGAGTTCAAGTTCTTATAAGTGATCCTGAAAAATTGGATGCAGTTCGCCAAAGGTAACTGTTTTTTATTGTGGTATTTGTGAATTTTTATCTTAAAAATCAGCTTTTTTTTTTTGTTCCTCCTTAATGTTAAACAATATAAAAATGCAATGTCCTTTATTATTATTATTATTATTTTAATTTTATTTTGTCAAATTTAAAGTGTAGTTTATATGATTTATTGTTGCCAAATATTAAGTTAAGATCCTCTATGTATCTCAAATATTTAGTTAAATATGTAATCATTTTTTTCTGTTAGGGAGATGGATATAACAAAAGAAAGGATTGTGAAAATCATTGATACAGGTGCCAATGTTATTTTGTTATCTGGTGGTGTTGATGATCTTTGTATGAAGTACTTTGTTGAAGCAAAGGTAATGGTAGTCCGCAGAGTAAAGAAAATTGACTTAAAAAGAATTGCTAGATCAACTGGTGGTATGTTTAACTTATGCTCTTTAAGAAATTTCCAAAACACTTTTTTTGGAATTAATCTTCAAAATAATTTTTTTTTAAAATTAAATCAATTATTTTTAGGTACTGTTTGTTTATCTCTGGCAAATTTGGAGGGCGAAGAAAGTTTTGATGCATCTCTTCTTGGTCATGCTGAGGAAGTCAGCCAAGAGAGAATTTGTGACGATGAATTAATTTTGATAAAAAAGTATGTACACCCTATTTCATAATTTTAACTCAGAGTTACTTTCCATTATCAACAAAAATTGCAAAGTTTACAAATCGCTCATCAAAAAAGTTGCAGTAACTTCAAAGTCAACACGTCATCATGTCCTACAAGTTGGATTTAAATTCATCAATTGATCTGGGAAGTACAAAGAGCATAAGTAGTTATTTTAGGAAACTTTAACAAAAAGTCTTTAACAAAAAGAATTTAATGTTTTCTTTTCCAAGGAAAAGTATTTAGATTTGAAGATTAATATTCTAAAGTAGTGACGAGCCACAAAGATCTCTTTTTACTTTTTTTTTTTTTTTTTCTAAAGTTCTAAAAAGTTAAGACCTTTAATTTGATAACTTTTAGTCCAAAAACCAAAGCAGCAGCATCAATTATATTGCGTGGTGCCAATGACTACATGGTTGACGAAATGGAACGGTCTATTCACGATGCTCTTTGTATTTTGAAAAGAGTTTTGGAATCAAAATCCATCGTTTCTGGTGGTGGAGCCGTTGAAACGGCTTTGTCGATTTATTTAGAAAACTTTGCAACTTCATTGGTCAGTGGAATTTTAAACCCTTTTCTAGATTTAGCAAAAAAGAAAAAAGTTAAAAAAGAAAAATATTTAGAGCATTGAAATAAATTTTTTTAAAAAAAAATTTAAGAATTTTAAGTGTTTTAACATTTAAGAGAATTTTATGTTATAGTCGTCTCGGGAGCAGCTGGCCATAGCTGAGTTTGCTAACTCCCTCCTTGTCATCCCTAAAACCCTTACCGTTAATGCGGCAAAAGATTCAGTTGATCTGGTTGCTAAGTTACGGGCATATCACAACGCTTCCCAAGTTCAAGCAGATAAAAGTCATCTTAAATGGTATGTTCGGTTTACTCTTTCTCTATTTGACGAAGTTCGAACGGCATAAACACAACACGTTAAAAAGATTTAAATATTGCGGTTCATGATTATTATCTTTTAATCGCCTAATGTAAATCTCTTTAACGTTTGTATCTGAGTTACTGTTGCATATGCAGTTAACAAATCGTTTTGTTTTTTAAGGATCGGTTTAGACTTGGTTAACGGCGTAGTACGAGACAACAAAAAAGCGGGCGTTTTAGAGCCAACTATGAGTAAAATTAAATGCTTAAAGTTTGCCACAGAAGCTGCCATTACTATACTACGTATTGATGACCTTGTTAATATCGAGCCAAACAAAAAGGAAAACGCAAATACCTATCAAAATGCGCGTGCTGCAGGACGTCTTTAAAAGAATGTTTTCAAAAATCTTTATTTAATGAAAAACCTTATACTTTTTTTTAACGTTCTCGTGTAATTATAAGTCATAACTGCTAAATAGTCAATACGAATTCTATGACTTCTTTTTGTGTTGGAAAGGTGGCGTCTGTAATTTAAGCGAAAAAAGCGCCCTCGATAAGTTTTTCTTCTAATCAGCTCTCAAGTGAAATTCTCTCTCTAACAGATAAACACTGAAGTCATAGTCCCATACGTGATTTTTTACTTTTACAAAATCCCATATTTGATTTTTTACTTCCTAATGAGCGTTAGGTTCATTTTCAACAAACCCTCGAGTTTTATGAAATTGTCGCTATTTTTAAGAAGAAAAAAAAACCAACTTCCTGATCTTTATTAAGTACTGACATCAAAAAAAAGATTCAAAATAAGAATTAAAAAATATTTTTTACAATGATTCGATCATCAATTCGATTCATCATTCGATTCATCATTCGATCATTGATTCGATTATCACGATTCGATCGATCCCAATCGAAGCTCAATTTAAAAAATCTTTCTAAAACCAAAAAACCAGCCTAGATTTAAACATTAAGTTTCAAATTTTAAATATTTACCAACTTATGCCACTTCTCAGAAGAAAAAAGCAGTAAAAATAAATTACCGAAAAAAGTTTGATCCGGAAACACTGCCTTTTATCGAATCAATCTGAAGAGTTCTCAGTTTTGGTGTTTGAGTTTGAGACACAAAAAGTAGGTTCTTGGGAAGCCTTCAGCAAAACTAGAATTTGAGGTGAAAGTGACTTTCTTGCTTTCACCCAGGAGTCCAACTCGGATTTGTGTCCTGAATGACAGGATCGCTAATGTCCATCAGTCTGTGAAAAGTCTCTTGAACTACATTCCTCTAAGATGTCTTTCTGTTGTGGTGTGGTGGTGAAGTTTCTGCAAATTTGTTGTTTGCCTCAAAAGCCTGTTCATTTGTGAGACCAATCGGAAGAGGGCGCTGACCAATAATTGCTTTTCCATCCTTGAAAATTTTGTGAAGAGTTCGTAGAAGTGATAACCATCTGACCAGCTGATTGTTTTAAAAGAATTTGGCAAGAAAATCATCTTTTGTAGAATATGGGTAACAGTGTGATACTTGGAGGCTTTGAAGAGGAACTTCAGCACTGAGTTCTTGCAGAAGCAATCCATCGGCATCCAGCAAAGTCGGCAAAGCTTTTTCGTACCTGGGACTTGAATGTAGTTAGGCCTACCCAGCTAGCACACTTACGTTGGGCCAACGTATGTAAAACCATCGCGAACGTCGGCTGTTTTTTCCAATGCAAAACCAACGTTGATCCAATGTCATATGTTTAATTATGAAATTAATACCGACGGAACTAAAAACAACTGGAAAATTTACATTGGTCCAACGTATGTTTTTACATCGTAAAAAGTTAATTGCTTTTACGATGTAAATCCAACGTTGATCCAATGTATTTAAATTGATATTGATTCAACCAACGTTGAACAAATGTATGTTTTTACATCGCAAAAAGTTTATTGTTTTTACGATCTAAACCCAACGTTGATCCAATGTAATCCCAGCTAACACAATACGTTAGGGCACGTTCTAAGAACGTTCTGTAAAAGTTCTTTGAGGTATTGAGTATTTTGAGTCCTCCGGCCGATGCCTTGCAGACTTGCCCGAACCTCTCCAGGGAAGACCCAGAAGCACGTCGACCCTGAGTTTGCCTCCCCTTTGAGGAACGGGCGGAAAAAAAGAAAAGTATCTGTTTAATACAAGTACACCGGCCTAGCCAGCTCGCCATCAATCCAAGTGACTACACTTGATCTTAGCCATTAGGCCGAGAAGCGTAAAAGTTCTTTGAGAATATTCACCTAACTTTTTTTTAGCTTCAGTCTGACAGCAGTTTGGCATAAGTTAAAACTGTAAAAGTCGTAATCACCAAACTTGCGCAGTTGCGTTTCAAAAAAACTTTCCTAAGTTTTTGCGTAAGTTTAGCACTGTCGGTATTCACCAAACTGAAATGGTTTCACCAAACTTTTTAGAAACTTGCTCTCCTCAATTTTCGCAAGTAAAGTTAAGTTTGTAATGAGCTGCCCTTAACTTTGGCGTAACTTTAAAATCACTTAATAATGAGAATGGCATTACATTATTATGATGCATATGTAATTCTATTGTCAGATTGATATATTATTAGGGATCTTAACATACATAAATTATATATATTATAAAAAGGTTTAATAATAATCATAGATATTAATAAAAAACAACTGAATTTTAATGATATAACATCTTATTAAGATGTTATATTATTATATATATTAAGCTTAATATATCTTATATGTAATGATATAGCATCTTATATTAGATGATATATTGTCATATTGTTAATATGACATAATTTAATATCTTTATAATGTGTGTATATATATATATATATATATATATATATATATATATATATATATATATATATATATATATATATATATATATATATATATATATAATAGCATAACATCTTTTTCATAGCAAAAGTACTGATAGCACTAAGGCTTTTATCAACTGGGAGTTTTCAACCAGTAATTAGTAAGAATTATTAGTTAATACCAAAAAGATTAGCTACAATCTTATGATTCTTTATTGTTAAACATGCTTGTTATTAATGGATTGTTACAAATGCAACTTAAAGGTGGTGGTTTATACAGGGTTTTTATTCAACCTAAAATGCCTAGCAAACCTAAAGGTAGCAAAAATCCCAGGGAAAACCTGGAAAACTTGGTTTACAGAAGAAAAAGAAAAAAGAAATAAAATAAAATTTATTTTTTCTCTATATGGAAATATGAAACTTTATTATTGTGTAGCAAAAATCAAACAAACTCTAATTTTTTTAACTTAGCATAATAGATTGTCAAAAGATTAATTTTTATACTGCACCCTCCTACTCTTCCTAAATTGTGATTTTATATTTTTGCAGACTTTTGGTAAGGTTACTGTATTTTTCAAGTTATTTAGAGTTTAACCTTGTCAAAGTTCACTTTTCTCTCAGATAACTAACTTGCTTTGCTTAATTAAAATATAGTAGTCAATATGTATATTTCGTTCACATGTTGTTTCATGTAATTTTAGGTGACACCTCTCATGGAAGCCAGTCAAGCTACAGTTGCACACTTCGCCAGTTTTACAAATATTTTATTCAGCACTATCATCACCTTGTCAGATGGTATGATAGTCCAGAGGAGATGGCTGAAACAAAGAGAAAGTACTTTCAATCATTCGGAGTTAAAGGTCTCCTTGGTGTAATAGATGGTACAATGATACAAATCAAAGGATTTACTATGGCTGATGAGCCAGCATATATTTGCAGGTAAACTCATCATTTTAATTTAATACCTGATCATTTTGATTTGATACCTGATCATTTTGATTACATTACTTTAGGTCATTAGTCAAAAAGTTTAAAGTATACACTGCTTGGCCTACTTACACAGGCATAGTTAACATGAGAAACTTAAAAAGCTTTTGTTTCACAGATTTATTCTGTCTCTGTATGTTTGCATGTAATGCATGCAAGGTTCAAAAAAAATATTTCTGCTCTATTATTCTTTATAAAAAAAAAAACTATCTTTCCTTTTTTTTTAGGTGCTAATGCTTTTTATGCTGTATTTTATTTCACATTATTATGTTATTATAAAGGGCTTCATGTTGTTAATAATATGTAAAAAAATATATTTGATTTATGAAGAGACATTTCTTCAATTTCACAAAGTGCAACATGTTTATTACAAAAGTTGAAGTTTTTTTTAATATTTTAAATACCACATCATAGTTCTTTAAAGTTTGAAAACATCAAGTTAGTTAACATAAGTGCTAAACTTAAAACAATATTATAATATAAGGTCATATAGTTTAAGGTGAACAGCTGTTCTAACATGGTGTCAATATTTCCCAAAAAGGTTTTAGCTGCTCTCAGGATTTTTAAAAATTTTAACATTTTGAAGATTTTTAGCTTCTTTTTTTTAAAAAAGAAATCCTGTTTTGAACTGTCAGGTTGTCATTGATGCTGATGGAAAGTTTAGAGATGTTGTTGCAAAGTATCCTGGATTGTGCCATGATGCCTTTATTTTTTCTAATTCTGCATTAAAACAGACATTAGAATATGATCCAAATGCAGGTTTCTCAAACCAACCAAATTCGACTTGGTATTTTAAGAAGAGCACAAACCAAAAACTAAATATTTGCAATTATAAAGAAGTGATTGGAGTCTGAGAACAAGAATACATCATAAAGTTTGCCCAGGGCAATGAGTCAATAAAATAGTATTAACATCAAGAATGACATGTTATTCTTTGTTTGTAAATGAATAACTATGTAATGATAATGTTATATATATATATATATATATATATATATATATATATATATATATATATATATATATATATATATATATATATATATATATATATATATATGAGCTTTTTCACTGCAAGAGGTGTTATTTTGTGTTACATATATTTTTAAATTGTATACAGTTCAGCCAGTTGTGTCCATTATCCTTGACATGTAATAAATAAATCATAGTCTTTCAAATAAGCTTGATATGTAATTCAGCTGATAAAAATAATAAATTTGTACTTGTCAAGTAAATCTCTGAAAGGTCAAAAAAGCATTACATGTATATGGTTGGTTAAGTTGTATGTTAAGCAGTAGCTTTATAAGAGTAAAGATTGCGTTTAAATTTTTAGTAAACTCCATTTGAAAATATTCTTCTAAAATTAAACGTTCAACTGAATAAATTTATATATTATTAACTTTTTATATAGTATTAGCTTTTTTAACTTTGTTATTGTTTTTACTTTTACTATTTAGTATTGTCTTTACCTTATGCTGCTTTCCATCTTAACAAAGCAGTAAAATCAACCGATGCGGATATTGAAGAGGTGATAAAACAATGGTTAAGATATGCATGCGATCGTGATAGCGGAAGGAGGGCGGGAAACAGGAAAAAACTAAAGAAAAAAATCCATAATGAACAAGAAAGCGATGAATTTTATGAGAGTAGTGATATATAGTTTGTTTTCTTTTGAATAATATAATCTTTACCATGTTAAACGGTGTTCTTTCTGTATACGTATTGCCTTTAAGCGAAAGGGTTTATCTAAAGAATCTATTTAGAATGCGGCGCCAAGTATTTGGCATTTCTATATAGAGACGCAACGTCGAATCAAAATAAAATACGACGTTGATTCAACATAAAATACAAATTTGAATCAACATAAATACAACATTGAATCAACATAAATACAACGTTGAATAAACATAAAATACAACTTGAATAAACATACAAAACAACGTTGGATCAACATAAAATACAACGTTGAATCAACGTAAAGTACAACGTTGAACAAACATAAAATACAACGTGGAATCAACATAAAATACAACGTTGAACAAACATAAAATACAACGTTGAATCAACATAAAATACAACGGTGAATCAACATAAATACAACGTTTAATAAACATAAAATACAACGTTGAAACAACATAAAATATAACGTTGGATCAGCATAAAATACAACGTTGAATAGGCATTATATACAGCACTGCGCCAACGTAAAATCCTACACTGTACCGACTTAAAATAAATGTTGTTCCAACGTTGGATTTTTGTTGTTGGCGACGTCGCATTTGTAACCATAATGATATAAAAACAACGTTGGCAACCGACGTTGGGCCAACGCTCCGCGCGACATTGTTCTAATGTTTTAACAACGTATAAGTGCTAGCTGGGTAATGCTTGAATTGCTTTCGGATCTTTTGTTCATTTAGCAATCCTATTCCTTGGTGAAGTCGCTGTGAAATAGGAAAGAAAGAACCTTCTCAGGTGATCTCTTGATGACTCCTAAAAATTACTAATATTTTTGACACCTTTTGTAGGCCTAAAAGTCAAACAGTTCATTTCCTATGGCTCACATGTTTGCTTTTTTTCTATGGCTTTTTATTCTTCTATTGCTGACATGAGATTTTTCTTTCAAAATTCATGTAAAATCTTTTTTAACTTTAAGCTTTAAAAATTACCAAAAAACTTTTCACTGAACTTAATTTTTTTCCATTTTTGCGCAAAATAGCTTTTCTGACCACTGTGAGCTGGTGCAGATATTTGGAAGATCAAGCAACAAGCAAAATAACTCACAAACCAGGTGCAGGACTCCCTCGGCAATTGTAAAAATATAAAAATGTAAAAATTGTAAAAATATCATAACCAATTAATACCGAATTGAGTGAGCATTTATTGTTCCGTAAAAGCTTTCATGGAAAAACACAAAATCAAAATGAAAATAAATGAGGACCTAATCCAGAAAACAAAGTATGACTGTCTGATATGTTAAAATTTGGAAAAGCACCAGTGCCTTATATAATCAACCCCAATGATATATATTAACTAGATGTCTAACTTCAGAAAAATTCCGTTAGAAAAAGTGAAGCAAGTTTTTAAAGCTTTTAATGCCGGTAGCCGTTTTATTTAAACTGACAAAGCTTCATTTTTGTTTTGCTTTTAATTATAATTGCGTCATTTCAGGCTGGCAAAAAATTTGCTTCACTGCGGAAGCTCGAGTTAGATATCTAGTAAATATATATCATTAATCAACCCTTATTGCCTCTGAAGGTTTGGGGAGAGAATAGTTGACGTCTATAATAAAAAAAGTTACAATCACCACTAAACGTTTGCACGTGGCATGGTTATTTATGCATTAAAAAAAAAAAAAAAAATGCACGCTTGTTTTTTTAAAACAGACAACTTTGGGTATGCTATTAAGCATGC
The DNA here is from genome assembly GCF_058129835.1 of Hydra viridissima. Classification (NCBI taxonomy): domain Eukaryota; kingdom Metazoa; phylum Cnidaria; class Hydrozoa; order Anthoathecata; family Hydridae; genus Hydra; species Hydra viridissima. The sequence continues at coordinate 821,395 of NW_028324319.1, forward strand.
GAGTGTGCACGCTGTTACGTATCACCAATGCAAGCAAAAGTGTGTGCATACTTTCAACCCTTATTTGTGGGGAGATGAGGGTTGATATTGATAAGCAAAAGTAATAGCAAAAACATCGATGACTAACCAAAAAAAAGCATAGACGACTAAAAAGGAGACTTAAAAATAAAAGTAGCGTAAAAGCCACATTTTTCTGCTACTTTACAACTTTTTTATGTTTATTATATATAGGAATTATTTTAAACTTAATTTATTCGTTATTATTCGTTTTGCCGGGAAATTAAAACGAAAATTCTTAGCTGTCAGTAATTGATTTCAGAAATGAATTAAAAATTCGCAACTGTAGACGGAATGAGTTTTATAAATATCGCGGTTAACACAATAAAAACATTTGTCGCAAACGAGGTTTAAAGTAACTCCTGACTTTGCAAACAGCTTTTAACGCTTATCGAAATCATGATGGAAACCATGTTAAGATGTAGAATTAAAGCATAAGTTTAATCGCTAACATTAACTTACGCTGAACTCAATTTCAAAACATGTAGCTTTGCTTCTTTAATTACGAATTACTAAGAAATAGAATATCAGTTACAGTATTTTTTCGCGTTGGTCAATACTAAAAATGATTTGGTATTTCTTCATTTAAAACGACTATCTTTCATAATCTGCAATATAGCTTTATCGAGTTAATAATCATGTAACAAGTTACTATTACTATTACTAGCTTTAGTTGATAAGAAAATGTCTTGCGAAATACCTGTAATGACTCTTAAGAGTGGAATATATCATTATAAAAATCATTCACAAAATCTTCAACAAGATCAAAATTCACCTAATTCCAGCATTCCCCTTCCAGGTAATATACGTAGTCAGATTTTAAAATATCAATAATATATATGAATAAACGTTGAACTCTGAGAGTTTGTATGTTCTGAAATTGGTCCTTGATAAATTTTATGATTTTAGCTTGTAATTATTTGTGTTTTAAGTTTGTTCATTGTTGCATGATGGGTCATCAAGCACATTGTTTTTCAAAATTCCTGAACGTGATAGCTTAGTTGGTGACAAATGTAAGTACACTACCCTTGAATGCTCTGATATTACAGCAGCTGACCTTCGTGTTACTTCCAAATTTGGTAGTTGGGATACAATAACTTGTCGGTTACTGATTGAGTGTCATAATCCTTTAATTGCTTGGAAAATTTTACCCCCACTTGAAATCAAGCCAAAAGAGGAAACAGACTCAATGGAAAAAGCTATTTATGGGTCAATTAAACAAGAATCATGTATGGTTAAAGCAACATTTGATGTATCATATGCCAATGAGATTAAAAATTTGTTGCATCGTGTCAAAGTAGCAAAGCTAAAAGAACGTTTACACATTCAAGAACAGCACAAAAAAGGTCTTGAAAAAGATGTGCGATTACCTAATAAAATTAGAGAGGGTCTTCCTGAATGGGTAAACTATATCCCTGCTAAATGGTATTCTTGTACAGTTCGCCAAGTTTTTGAATATTTAATTGTGATATATACAATGTTAACTTTATGTTGGGCAGTTTGGCAGCTTCATAAACATGTGTCCTTTATTCAAAGGTATATGCAACCTATAATTGATTTTTTTGTATTTTACCTGGATCTGCTGACTGATTGGTTTCGATTGCTAGATACCTATGCGGATATCTTATCTACTTACTGGTGGACGTATATGAAGCCCATATATCTTTTAATATACCCCTTGTATAATGCTCTAGCTCAAATCTTTAAACCCTTACGTAGTGTTGCCAATGTTATTACTGCCTTATGTGAACCTGTTGTGCGTTTAGCTAAATCTATGTCTTTAGCTTTGCAGCCTTTGTTTCAGCCTGCTGTTAACTTGTGCAAGATGGTCACTGTTTTTATTAAAGACACCTGGAGTATGATTGCTAATACAACTATTTATCAACGCTTTGCTTCTGAAATTAGCCTTGGAAGCTTAGACCCACTTCGGGCGCAGGTTTATCTTATCAGAGACATTGTATATCGAAGTGTTCGTAATTTGCTATTTGGCTTAAAGTTTATATTTTCTCGAATTTTCTACATGCACATGTTTTTGAAACGAGAACACGAATATACAAAAGAAGGGATGGTTGATGAAAATAAAGAAAAGAAACAATAGATTTTTAAAAACCATTCTGTCAAATTTCTTAAAAAATGATAATAAGGATATTGCATTTGGTTCTAAATTTAGACATATAAATGAGTTTTATAAACATGTTTGTTAAAGAAAAGTTTGAAATGACGATGTATTTATATTTTTGGATAAGTTTTTGTTACTTTTTGGATCTTGTTTTCTGAAATTGCATTAAAGTAAAATGATTTCTATTACATTAAATTATTTTAGTCAAGAATGTGTAATTTGCAGAACCAGAGTATCCCACCTTTAAGTCTAAATCAAAATATTATACCAACTCCAAAAGTAAACTTTACAAAAATAATTTAGCAATAATAAAGATTATGGTACTAAAATGAATTTTAAAATAATTCAAGTTTTGGTGATAACGCTTTGGAAGTCGAAAGTGTGTTTTTGATGTACTGATATATTTTTGGTATTTTTTTGCGTTCAGAAATAAAAGTCTTTTTTTTCTCAGTTTTTTTCGGATAAATTTTGGTTAAGTTTCTTATGAGAATTCATCTCCAACCTTGAATTCTTCTCTTAGGGCTTTGTCAAAAATGTAAATCTACAGAAAGTCCTTATCGAGCATCTAAGACTTGTGTCCTTTCAAAAAGAGATTCATTAACCTAAAACACTTCAAATTGAAGATTGATAAAATTGAATGTTTTTATTAAAAGTCACATTTTTTAAAAAGTTTATATTTTTAAATGGTTTATAGTTTCGCGTTCAGATTTTCTTCAAAGAGAAATTTAATGTTTTACATATAATTATCCAATGTTATGTGCAAAAAGGTTAGTAAAGCTAAAAACAGCGAAAAAACGTAAACACCGAAAAATGACGTACACACAATGATAAGTAGGTATTGCGAAAACAAATAAAAATGGGGAACGAAACGAAATGATAATAATGGAGAACGAGTTATAAGAGAAGTAAAGCGAGAGCCTGTTATTTTTGCCAGAGCTATTAAAGAGAAACTAAGCATGAACATTTCTGAACAAACAATACAAAGTAGAGTTTGCTCTGCAGGGTTTTTCGGGTCCCGCGTCTTAAAAAAAACCCTTTCATTTCGAGAACGAATAAAACTTCTTGTCTTTGCAAAAAATTAGTTTTAAAAGCCACTCGATTTTTGGAAATCAGCTTTATGGTTCGATGAAAGTAAATTTGAACTAAAGAATTCCAAAAAATGACCAAAAATACGGAAAAGAAAAGGAAAATCTTTGGACAAAAAAAAACTGTAAAAGCAACCATCAAACAAGGGGGGGCGGGGCGGTGATGATATTGTTTGGGGCTTTTTCAGTTATAATGAAGTTAGTAGCTTAGTTCAAATTAAAGAGAATTTAACTGGAGCTGGAAATGTAAATATTTTACGAAACAACCTAATGGCCTTCGTCAATATATTAGGATAACCAGACCAATTTGTTTTTCAACAAGAAAATGATCCGAAACATACCAGTAGCATTGCCAATGTATATTTCGAAAAAAAAATGAAACATAATTATTGGATTGGCTTGCCTAAAGTCCGTATATCAATCCAATTATTTTTATAAATATTGTAGATTTAGTTTTACAAATACTTTAGTTTAAATTATAAATGTTGCTATAACCATTTTTATTTTAGCATCTATTCAAATTATCTAAATCAATTTGTTTTATGTTTTGTTGCTAAAACATAATTTATAATAAGGTATGAATAATTTTGTCGCATACCGTAGACTAATTTCCTCAAAGCGAAATCTTTCCGTCAAAAGAAACTTTTCCACAAAAATATTTCACACGAAATTACTTGAAGCTATTTTTTCTAATCTAGGTCTAATAATAGCATCTCAAACATATTTTTGGAAAAAAGTTCTTTAAGAGGAAGTAATTTAAACTAATTTTGTTCCAAAAAAATTGTGTAAAGTTAGTCCATTAGGTATGTTTATGTTTAAAAAAAAGTGCAAGTTGTCAAAACTCTAATTGTACATTTAATTTAAACTGTTATAAAATATTTCACAAATATGTATGAGCGCATTCTGTTGGTCTATTTTAATGTCATTATGTTACGTTTATATATAATCCAAGATAACTGTTCAACGCTCAAGTATTGGGCGATGCAAATAATTGAGCCGGTCATTTGCCAAATTGATTAAGTTCATAAAACCAGACGTGAAATTAATTTACATCATTTTTTAAAATTCCCTTTAAAATACAATTTTTTTTTTTCGTTTAAGTGTTGTTAATCCTTTTTATTTGGGAAATTCATTACGGATATATAAAGTTGCTCAAGTGTTTTGACAAATTTAAAAAAAGTGAAAAAATGGAATTTATTGATTTGACTTTTAAGTGACTCGTATAAAAAGCACAAATTTAGTTGATCTATTTTACCGTCATTCCGAAATTTAATATCATTCCATAATGTTTAATCATCAATATAGTTTTACATGATCTTTCCATAACCCCATCTTCTTTGGGGTGTTTAACCATCGTCACTTAGTTGCTTATCCGTTACCCTAACTAGCTTTATAAACTCATTCATTACCGTCCCAGCTTAAAACTTATCATAACCGTTTATTAGCTTTTTGTCAACTTCCTTCATGTGTTCTTTGTTAATAAATACGAATAAAGACTTTGTATTTTATTTGCGCATTTTTAACCTTAAAGCAGAATCTTTTTCAAATTTTTCGATTTTATAATTATCACTAATAAATTTTTAACGATTAACAAATTAAAATACATGAAATTAAAGTTTTAAAGATTAACAAATTAAAATACATGAAATTAAATTTTTAACGATTAACAAATTAAAATACATGAAATTAAAGTTTTAGCGATTAACAAATTAAAATACATGAAATTAAATTTTTAACAATTAACAAATTAAAATACATGAAATTAAATTTTATAAGTTGCTTACTTTCAAAAAAAAAAAAAAAAAATTAACAAAAAAAAAAAAAAAAGAAAATATTTATCAGTTCTTGATAAGAAGAAACAAGATAATATCTATTCTAAAAATGTCAAATTATTTTTACATGAATTAACGCGAAATTGTTTATATTGGGAACTAAAACTTATAAATATTGCAATGTATCCTGAATGTAACTGTTTACGCACTTCCTTCTATTAAATAATGCAGGAAAAGTGTAAGGAGAGGGAGGGGGAAGCGAAGAAGCTCGAGAGAGGGAGAAAGAGGAGAGTAGGGTCAAAGGAAATGGTGAGAAGTTAGGATATTTCAAAAATAAAATTTTTACCAACAGCCGGCAAAGTTGCTTTAGACGATTTGTTGTTGTTGCTGGTACTCAAGAAAATGTCCAAACAAAATTTCATTTTAAAGAAACTTAAAACAAAGCTATCAGAAGAGCAAACAGGATTAAAAAGGAGATAGTTACACATTAAAATCTTAAAAAATCAAGTTAAAAAAGTTTTTGATATACGGGAGAAGCCAAAAAGTTTATGCTAAAAACTACAATCATTTATTTTATAAAAATTGTAGCGTTTATAAGAAATAAATATTTACTCTGTAATTCCTACTTTAATATGATTATAATATAATTTTTACAATAACATTATTTTCTCTTTAAAAAAACTGTCTAATGAACCTTAGAAGCTTTCACCTTCAGCAGAAACTCGTTCGTTTTTCTCATCGTATCATCAAAAGAATTAATTCTTTTTAGGTACAGTTTATGTCGTTCGATTCCAGACTGAGATCGAAGGTTTTTATTCAGCAACTCGCTGTTTCTTTGAAAACTGTCGCCCTTGTCGGGCATTAAACTGATGCTATTGAAAGTATTGATCGTACTGAGACATTGATTATTTGCGAGAATTTTATTGTTGATGGGTTCGGGAGAAATAATTTCATTGTTTTTGTTATTTTTAACAATATTTTTTTCAATATCTTTTTTGTTTTCTACAACGACATCGAACGGCATCATTGAGCTTTTCTTCTCGCGGTGGATTTCATTGTTACAGTAGCGGGTTACTTTTGATTGATCTGCTAACGGATGATGCGCTTGCAATATATTGATCCCAGAACTCCTTCTTCTCGATTGCATTAAGCGGCAATTGTTAAGTTCTCGACCTGCGCTGCCGCTAGTAGCAAGTTGCTAAAATAAATAAATACATATATATATATATATATATATATATATATATATATATATATATATATATATATATATATATATATATATATATGTATATATATATATATATGTATATATATATATATATATATATATATATATACATATATATATATATATATATATATATATATATATATATATATATATATATATATATATATATATATATATATATATAGTTTATATATATATATAGTTTATATATATATATAAGTTCAAAAAATAATTTTTTTCATTAATTCATTAATCCAAAAGATAATTATTCTACCAGATACCTTGGCGATGATCGAACTGTAAAGTCTTAAGTTAGCGGTGTAGATATCTTTGTATTCTTTAGTTTCTGTAATGTCACACAACTTATTGGAATTTACACTATAAGAATTTATTGGTTGGACTTCCGAAAGCTTGGTGCCGAACGAAGATGTTCGTTTGATTTCTTTAAACTTGCTGCTTGAATTGAACTCATTTACGAAGCTCATTGAAAGTGTTTTAGTTCTTTTTAAGGTAAGAAGGTCTCTGCTTTTTTGAAATATCGTTAGTCTGATTTGTCCCTTGGTGTTAGGTTGTGTCAGTGATGGCTGTAAATTCATTTTCTTAGAGTCGAGTTCACCAACTAAGTTTTCTTTTAAGTCTAAAGTCCTACATTCATCATTTAAATAAGTTTTAATATTACTCCTCTTTTCGTTAAGTTCCATTTTTAACACTACGATCGTAATACTCTTCGAATTCTTTTATTTTAAAACTAACGTTTTTTGCAAGACCAGAGAAAAAATACACATCGAAATCAAACTTACCACAAGAACAAGCGGTAACAATACTGTAAAACATTTATAGAGCATGCTGGAATTTTAATTACCTAGATTATTTGTGGGAAACAAAAAAATTCTTTTATTCTGTATTACTCGGTTTCTTAAACGTCAACGGTTTGATTGTTTCAAAATACCCTCGATGAAAAAAACTAACGTAATTGAAAAAACATTTCCAAAAAGATTGAAAAACTGTTTGAGAATTTAACAAGTAGGTACAAAGTATCATTAGTGACTTTGTCTGATTGAGTTTCCTACTTTTCTCTTAAGAATAATTTTAATAACGGACGGAATTAGGTTATCCGATTCATTTAAAGCCGCTGTTAAAGTTTGCAGTTAGATTTAAGTTACGTCGTTGACTAATCACTCTTAACTTACGCGTATTCGGTTTGGCATTTCGTATTCGAATTTCATTAAATTGATTGACAATTGCAAGAAAATGTTTTCAAAACATGTAAACATATTTCACGTTTTGTAAAACTAAAAAGTAATTAAGCATTAGAATTTTATTAAGAAAAGTGAAACCAAAAAAAAAAAATAAATAAACGAACTCGACCAAAATCTCTGAAATAGAATAAATATTCTATTTCGGAGATTTTGACTGGGATTGGTCAAGCTGATTCTGTTGTTAATTAATAAATAACTTTTTAATCGCGTTGAAAACAGAAACTATCAAAGTTTAAAAATTGGGAACTGTTTACTGCACATTTGAAAGTTGTATTTTATAATGATTACAACTTTGAAAGATCTTTAAAAAAAAACAACTTTTAATATAGTGCTTTAATAATAACAAAGTAATTGTCAAGTGTTTTGTCACAAGACACACGACGCAATTACCTAACAGACCACCAAATCAAGTCTGATAAATATTTTTTATTATGTTTCATAATGGAACATTTTAATTTGATTATAAGTTTTTCAAGCCTTTCAATGCTTGAAACACAAATATCTTGATTAATTCCCCTGTTGCATTTAAATTTAAAATTAGCGGAGTTTTATTACTTGAATCATTTGCCTGTTATATTTTTCATTGATTTTAGCTGTTTTTGTTTTATTTAAATAAAAAAAGAATTTTCATGAAAAAAGTAGATCGTTAAATCAATCATTAAATCAATCAATTGATCAATTAAGAAAAGTAATTTTAAAACCGCATTCTGCAACTGCTATCTGATTTAAGTTTTTGGTTTTTATTTTTGCGGTACCCGAAATATCCTTAATCCGAAATATCTTCAGTTTCCCGATTCTGACATTTCCTTTCTTTTTCAGTTTTAGTTTTAAGTATAGTATACCAGCATGCACCTCATTTGACATAAAAATTAAAGTAGTAAATATCTTTTTTTTGCTTTGTAATCTTTGCGTTGAGAAGTTATGTTTTCTTTTTGACCATTTTGTAATAATCTCAATTTTCTTTTGTTTTATAAAAATGACAAATGCGTTTTAATAATGGCAATATCATTCGTAACCTATAATTGCATTTAATATATCGGATATCAGTAATTTGTATAGTCGAGTCCCACTATACTAATTCTAAGTATAAAAAAACTTGTGTTTCCTACAGTCAAAGTTATAAAAGAATTTATGTATCTATTGCATTTTTCAAACTAATATATATTGTCGGAAAATTTTTGACTTTATAAATCTTTGACTTAAGAGTTAGATAAAAAGATTACCGCTGAAACTTTTGTTATTGAATTTTTGAACTTTTACGTCGAAATGTCGTCCCTGACGGAATGCTTTTCTCCGTGGGAAAAATTGAACATTTTTTAAGGAGGTTGTATGATGGGACAGTACACGTAATTAATCGACGAGATTTAAAAGACTGCATCGATGGCTCTCTCTAAGTGACAGTGCGTGACACGCTAAACATAGAGAAAAATGTGGGGGCCGATACAAATATCCAAAATTTTTTACAAATTAGCAGCGGATGATTTCACAAAAATGATTCATAAAGTCAGTTTTCATCTATGATTCTTTATTTAGTATGGTCCAAAACTGGCGAAAAAAGTTGTATTTTTGACATTGTAATGCCTATGTGATCTAAATCTTAAAAGGATCTTAAATGTTAAAAGGTTGGAACTTTTATTTGCTCTCGCAATTTTCAAGTTCATGGTCCTAACTTACCATGCTACTTTTCATCCATATTGGTTTCCGGGGTGTCTTTTCTTTTCTCTTCTTCACGTCTGAACTTTCATCTTCTTGCTCAACACTTTGGCCTTCCTCCTGATCTTAATTTTCTGACAGCTCAATATCTGACCCTCTTTCCTTTTATAATAATATTCTCAATAGAATCTTTTCTCTCGATGAAGCTTTTTTTTTTACAAGGTTAAAACTGTTTTATTTTTTTAAAAATTACACCAACGAAAACGGTTAAGATTTTTATACTGATGAGAAAATGTAATTTTGAGCAACATTGATGATTTTGACAGAGTTTTAATTACTTACCTCCCCTGCTACCATAAAATGAGAATAGGTAGGGGGGGGGGGGAGTTCTTCCATTTTGTCACACAAACATAAATGTGACAAAGTAAAAAAACCCAGAATGTCCTCCCTAGAGCACAGTGGGCCAAACTTAGGTAGTAAATTTTTTCAGTAGAAGATAGTTTTGTGAACAAGGAGTACACTGACGGGTCTGCTATTCCAAAAATTTCTTTTTAAAGTAAAAATCAAAATGCAGTTTGATGGTTATTGTTTTGGAACTAAGTTTGGAGGAAAGAAGTTTTTGCAATAAGCACTTACAGAAGTATGCAATGGCAAATGGCCATTCTGTGCGACTTGCGGGTGTTTTAGAATAAATTCGACAATGATTGATTTAATTCTCCATGGTACACTGGTGCAACGCCACTGGTAGAACGCCAATATTCTGGTGGAAAATATTTGATTATTGAGAAAAAAAACTCTTAATTTAAATATGGAAAAGTTTATTAAATAATGACAATAAAATAAGCGTTTAAAGTCTTTCAAAGTTGGTGCTTGCTCTGTCAAAATCTGTTAAAATAACTTTGTGGTATATCAGTCTGTAGGGTTTAGATGAAATAGCTGACACAATACTTTATCTAAAAGAACTAGGAGGCTAGACCAATGTAACCTCCTAGTATAATTTACATCAGTGCAGCCTTCATAATCCACCAGCTTTTGAGTACTTCAATTAAAGAACTTAGCAGAGGAGGAAAATAACCAAAACTCCACTGATCTCAAAATCTAATCACTGGTCTGGATAGCTTAAATTTACTCAGGGTGCTACTTGCCTTTAAGCATTGCTTAAAGTTTCAAAGAATTCCAGACAAGTTGTCTACCCGGTTGCCAACTATTTGGACCCTTGTTACAAATCTGAGTGAAAAATCATTTAAAAATCACCGATCTCAAAATATAATCTCAAAATATAATCTCAAAATATAACTGGATAGCGTATATGCCAAATTTTTTGAAGCCAGTTTTGGCCTCTGAAGATGGCGGCGGAATTTACGAACGATTTTTAGAATATTAAGAAACTGATGATAATGAAGGTTTATATCTTAAGTTCAAATGTTGATAAATATATAAGTTTAAAATAAAAATCTATTTTTTTGTTTAACATAATAATTTTTTCATAAAAGATAATGGAATATTACAAATTTACGTAAATTTTAGATATTATTATATTTTTCTAATAACTTGCTGTATATTTACTTTTCTGTTTTTCGTTTTTCAGAATAAAGATGATAAAATAAAATACAAATTTTCAGTAAAGCTAAGCATAAATTTTAATTTTAGTTTGTTTAAATTTAGTTTTTTTAATAGTTGTAAAGAAAGAGTATTTGCATAAGTTGTCATTTTAGACAATGGAAACAAATTATTAGCTCTATATTGTTATAACCGCAACCTGCAACGTTGCCAGCTGGTAACAGTAATTTATTAATTGCTAGTGCAGAAATCCCAAATCTCAAATCATTACCAATTGTTATATAACTTATGTACCTTTAGTTATTAACTATCCAATTCTGTGTGCTAGATGGTTAACAATACAACTTCATAGTAGGCAGCTGCATGGTAGGCAGCTGCATGGTAGGCAGCTGCATGGTAGGCAGCTGCATGGTAGGCAGCTGCATGGTAGGCAGCTGCATGGTAGGCAGCTGCATGGTAGGCAGCTGCATGGTAGGCAGCTGCATGGTAGGCAGCTGCATGGTAGGCAGCTGCATGGTAGGCAGCTGAGTTTCTTTTTAAGGTAAAATATTTTGGAAACTTAGCATCGTGATAAAATGATTTACTTTCTGTATAACTGTAGCCATAATGTATAACAGTTAGTATAATAGTATCCCAGCAAGCACACAACGTTGAAACAACGTTATTTCAACGTCGATCAACGTTATTTCAACGTTGATCAACGTTATTTCAACGTCGATCAACGGTATTTCAACGTCGATCAACGGTATTTCAACGTCGATCAACGGTATTTCAACGTCAATCAACGTTATTTCAACGTCGATCAACGTTATTTCAACGTCGATCAACGTTATTTCAACGTCGATCAACGTTATTTCAACGTCGATCAACGTTATTTCAACGTCGATCAACGTTATTTCAACGTCGATCAACGTTATTTCAACGTCGATCAACGTTATTTCAACGTCGATCAACGTTATTTCAACGTCGATCAACGTTATTTCAACGTTGTTTCAACGTTGTATGCTTGCTGGGATACAATATAGGTAAAAAAAAAGTATATTAGATGATGTAATATATTATGAAAATATTTTTAAAGACGTTTTTTATGCAATCAAAACAATATTGTTGTTATCATTGTTTTATTAATATTATTACTGTTATTATTGTTTTCATATTTTAAACTCGGAGTAATTATTTCCAAACGTTAAGGGATAGTTATTAACATTCAAACTTGTAAACTTATATTTATTATACATTTTTTTTGGCAACATACATAATGTATATATTATCTAAAAGTTCCCTTAAAGCTTTTTTTTGATGACATATACATTAATGTATGTTACCAAAAATATGTATGATGCATATAAGTTTACATATGACTTATTATTGAAAAGCCGTTTTGAATAACAAGTCAAAAAACATTAACTCAGTTCATGAGAGCTGGAATATTGCAAAGAATAATATGTAAATAAAATAATATAAATTATTTAAAAAAATAAATTTTTTATATTTATTATTCTTATTAAATAATATACCTATTAATTATTTACATTTATGCATTTAATAATCCTTGAAAGAACCTCTGAGTTGTGTATACTCAGTGAGTATACACAACTGAGTATTACACACTCAGCTAATAATTCATGCAGTATGCTCATATCTGGTATCTTGTAACAAAAAAAGAAAATAAAAAATTCATCAAAATTTTAGATCAATATACCATTTTCGCTTTCCATGCAGTAATGTTATCAACCGCCTAACAAACTGGATTGGGTAATTAAGTACTATAAGATACATAAATTATACATAAATATTAATCATAAAGTGCACTTAAAAATTTATACTGAATGTTTTTGAAATTTAATTTTTAAATAATTTTTGTCTTTGTCGAATTTTTTTTTAAAATCATTTCCTTTCTTTCAACTATTTGTATATTTCTTTTATATATTTATATATAAATAAATAACATTTTATTATAATATTAAAATATATTTATAGATAAATAAATAATTTCTATGATTGTCTAATTTTTTTAAAATCATTTCCTTTCTTCAACTATTTGTAAATTTATTCTATAGTCCAGTTTTTATTTCATAAATATCTCTGTTTAATTATTTTCTTTCGTATTTCTTTAATGCCTTATAAATTGTACATCGGTCACCGCTAAGAGCGAATAAAAAAAGACGAAAAAAAAGAGCATTTTTCCAAGCTTACTGGTTGTGCAAAAAAGCAACATTTTTTTCAAAGATTTTCAAAGGTTGCTTTTCAAAATGTATTTTTGTACGCAAATATCTGTTTGTCTAAAGAAAACCACTTCCAAGGAAGTTCATGGTGATTGAATGAAGTTGTATTTTTGTGAAAAGATTGCTGTGACGATGTCCATCAAAGATTTCATATTAATTTGGGAGAACAAAATAATATCCGGTGATCCTTTCTTTTGAGACAATCGAATTGTTTAGCTTCCGCTCGAAAAGATAATCGTTTATAAAATTCAATTGGTTGATTCGCTTCTCAAAGTCTTAGTTCGAATTTTATTGATTACTCCAAATTCTGTTGCTTCTGTTGAACGGAGTTTCTCAAAATTGATATCAATAATTATTCTGAAATGGTCCATAATCTTTCAAATATTTTGGTTCGTAAAATTTTTTTAATTTGATTAGATCCACTTTTAAATTTATAAGTTACTGCATAAATCTATAATATTTGATGCAATCATCATTTCAAAAAATCAAATTATTATAAGAGTTTTTTTTTAATAATAACTATCAATTATTACAATTTAATTTTTTATTTTACAAGTTTCAGAAATATCAAGATGGTTTTTAAACTTTTTTTCATGGTTTTTTTTACATTTTTTCTTATGGTTTTTTTATTTTTTTTCTTAAGGTTTTTTGTATAACCTTTTTCTGAACTTGAACCAACGAAGAAATTCTGGTTATCTATCTAATGTCACAGCTTAAATCGTTAAACAGAACAATTTGTCGGTGTGTGGAGCTTTTCAAAAAATTTGATCGGAGAAGCCTGTTTTCTATTATAGCGTGACTCCAACGTTGTAGCCAACCATCGAGAAACAGACATCATATCACTGATCTAATAGTTTTGCCACATAAGCTGCATAAATCATAAAAGTAGCCATTTTTATCTGAAGAAATCATTTGCTTCAGAGGCAAGATTTTGAACGTACTATAAAAACATTACCGGAGTTTTCTACAAAACATACCACCAATAACATCTGTTTTGTTCCTGCAGTCTGGGTCTAGTTATCTTGGTCTTCAATTCTAATACTCTTATATTTACAAAAAAGTAAAATAATATTTTGCTACAAAGATTGGGATGAATAAAGTCGACAAAAGCATTTATTTTTTTCTCTGCAATCTAATAATGAATAGAGCTGAAATAATAAAAATGTTTTCAGATCAATTCCTCTTGAAAAATGTTTTCAAAATGTCTCCTTGTTTACCAAATCTTTATTAATAATTATCTTTAACAATATTTAATAAAAATATATTACGCGTTTACACACATTAATTTTACTTTAAAAAATACTTCCGAAATAAAGTTCTTATAAAAGTAGTTTTTTATAGTTTTTCTTTTTCTGAAGCTGACAAAGTTGAACATCTTCCTGATGAAAAACTATTTTTCGTTTAAACTTTTCTTTATCATTAAACCAGTCATTGATTGAATTGTGAACGTATTGAAACGGACCATAGCTTATGAAGGGTGGACTCGGTAAGTTTGATCCTCCAGAGTAAATTGCGCAGCTCTTAAAGGGGCAAGGGTTTTGTTTCCAGGCGTATCTAAGCCCATAAACAGCACCAGCGTTTGCAACAAGAAGAACTTTGTTGTTGGTTGCGTAGGAAACTTGAGCTTCTATCCAACTACCATTGCTCTGTTGCACCTATTACAAAAATGTTTTTCTTTTTTTAATGCTACAAAAAAAAATTTACAAAAAAAATAATTAAATTAATAAGAAAAATACCTTTTTTAAAAAAGGCAGCTTTGAATTCCAAAAAGAAAAATTGCAGAGAATTCAAAAGAAACTTTCATTTTACATATTTTAGAAGTATTTTATAACAAAGCATCTTTGGTCAAACGACATTCTTCTCTGGACCCAAAGTTTTTAAGAAAAAGATGGATATCAATTTAAGATTTAAACATGAAAGTTTTTAAAATTTTTAAAAATCATAAAAACCTTTCCAATGTTTATGGTTAGAATTAACTATAATTGCATCTAATAAACTAGCTTTTAAATGCTTCCTAAAAATAATTACACGAACAATAATAAAAACAAACCTCAAACCCATCCAAATTGACAATTTCAATGCCTTGAGCTGGAACTGATTCCGCTTTGTAATAAACTATGATGTTTTGCGGTCCTTTCATTGACAGACAAACCAATGCTTTGTCAAAGATCGGTCCAGTCCAGTATACACTTTCGTTGAAAATAACTGCGCGTGCACCTAACACCAATCTCTCGGCCATATCAGCTTTGTCTCGTGGATGAATACTACCGTACGGAGATTTGTCGTCAGCCAGATCCATGGCAACTGCCATAAAAACATTCTCTTGTTGCTTATTAGGCACATAACCATATCCTGCAGTTTGAAGCCATCGAATTGTGGGAAATCCAGGAATATTAACGTCGGATAGCGAAGCGAGCTAAAATGTTGCCATACAGCTTATTAAAATTATTATAACTATTATGTTTAGGAATTAAATTTTTGTTACTTTTTCAATTCTTACTTGCTTAGGTTTCTTAAGTTAAACATTACTTACACACTCTGGTCTTTTCTTTACGTTCTATTTCGCTGTTGTTATTTTCATTTTTATATTTATAGTTTATATATTGCTTACTGGTTTGGTAAAGTTATTGATAGAATTTTATTTCGTTTTTATCTGATTGTCATGATTTTCTCGTTTTTATCTGATTGTCTTGTTTTTTATCTGATTTTTATTTGATTGTTTTGTTTTATCTCTCATTTTTATCTGTTTGTTTTGTTTATCTCGTGTTTATCTGATTTTCTTGTTTATCTCGTTTTTATCTGATTGTCTCGTTGTAACCAATATTTGTTTCTTAAGTTAAACTTGTTTATGAAAATAAAAAGCAAAAAATCTAGTGGAAATTTGGTGAAAAACGAACCTGAACAAAGCCAAAGGGAAACTTTGCATCTGTTTGTCCACCTGTTCCGCTTCTCCACTCTTTTCTCCAACCATTAATCATGGCGGGAAACGTACAGTTGTACCCATCCGGCTTGTGAGCGTTTTGTTCTCCTTGGTACCATATAGTTCCATAAATTGTAGTGTTGAGAAACGGGAAAATCATAGCGTTCCATAACACGTTGTCATGGTTGAATGATGCGGGTTCACTAAATTTACATAGAATTAACAAAATAGTTTAAAGTTAATGAGAATAAATCATTTTAATTTTTTAAAGAAGTTTATAATGAAGCTTAAAATTTACCTGGAGGTCGCATTACAAACCCTGAGAGTTTCAGGAGATGACCAAGATTCAATACAGCTTCCTCCGTAATTAGACGATATTAATCCAATTGGTACTTTATAGAGATCGTATAATTTTCGTCCATACATCCAGCAAACAGCAGAAAATGGACCAACGGTTGCTATTATTACAGTAAAATACAAATGCTTAAAAAAAGGCTTCGCAATCTTCTTACCATTCTTGTTATTAATATAAAATGAGGGAGTTCTTGATGGAAGGTTTTTTAGTTACCCCATTTTACCCCAAAATTTAGTTACCTCAAACGCAAGAAAAATTTTGAAGACTTTTTTTAATGTTGCGCAAGAAAAATTTTGAGGACTTTTTTTAATAATTTTTTTTTCAATAAATTTAAGTTTTGATTTTAAAAATAAAAGTAACGTAAGATTTTAAAAGTTGATTTTAAAAACTGTAAGTAATAAATAACTTTTTAAAGTTTATAAAAACCCCCTCAATGTTTTTTGATATTGCACTTTTTTTAAAGTTTATAAAAACCCCCTCAGTGAAAAGCAGATATTGCGATATATATAGTTAAAAGCAGATATTGACCGCAATATCTACTTTTAACTATATATATCGCAATATCTGCTTTTGACTCGAGATTCACAATTTCTTAACGGGCGAATATTTGTAAAATAAAATATCAATTAAACGATTTATGAAGATAAATTATGAATAATGACTTGTGAATGATATTATAATATCGATGGTATTACAATATTTATTCGTAAAGGTTCCTTACTTTTATAACCCAAAAAGAATTTCAACTCGGCAAAAACAAAAATTTTTTATTAGGGAAGAGAACATCGTAACTAGAGTTACGGCGTGTTATTCTAAGTAAGAGACGTTACCTGCGGATGGTAAGGTCCATTGTTGTTCAATGTTGGCTGTTGAAATTTCTCTAATAGGAACGCTTGAATAGTATCTTGCCGAGGTAAAAAAACGAATGTTTGTGTAGGTTGAAGCAATTTTCTTCTCATCCTCAGATGTGGATGCCTGAAAGAGTTTTTTATTATAACTAAACTGATACAATTAATAAACTCTTTAGAGAGGAATTCTTCGATTCTTGAAGGATTACCTGATTTACTGCAAACTGCATGTTACTCTGTCCACCACAAAGCCAGACATTTCCGAATAAAACATCATTAATCTGAATGGTCACTAATCTATTGCCAACAATCGAAGTACCCTCTATTGAAACTGGCTCGCCAGGTTCTTGTTTGTCTAATACGACACTCCAAACGTTATCTCCACTTGCGTCTAAACGAAAAGTAGTTAGTCAAAGCCAAGCAGCAGATATGTAATAACATTCTAAATGACACTTTACAAGTTTGCAAATAATAAACATAAACAAAACTTAAATTAAAAAGGAAAGATGCAATTGAGGATCAGCAAGCTACTGCTGAATTTTAAATCTTTTGAATATTTCATTATTTCATGTGAGAAAAATTATATATATAATATTTTCTGATCTACTTTTTCGAACAACCGTGATGTAGCGTGTTCCTTTGACTTCTATGATGACATCTCTGCCTTCTTCTCCAAATCCCCAAACAACAGCATTATAGGGACTTTTTTGTAACACCATATGATCAGCATAATGGTTTGCAAATCGAAAAACTGACAATCCGTAGCTTCTTTCACAAAGTAAAACCAATACAAAAAAAAATGTCAGCATTTTTATCGACGTTGCAGCTTCTTTATTCTAATTTTATTTGTTGCACAGCAAATATATCGCAGTATTTACTGTCGGAAGTGACTCAAGTTATGAGATTTGCATAAAGAAAAACATTAACGCGTTTCTCGCTATCGTGAGATGTTTCTTTAACACAACAATTCACACTTTTGCTAAAAACACAATGTTTTTTAGCAAGAGTATTTGGGTATGCTAATTTTATATTGTGTTTTTTTTATCCCAACGAGTTTTATTTTGATGAACAATTTTTTTTCATGAAAAGTTTTAAAACGCATTTAAAACCCGTGCGGAGTTTAATTGCGTTTTTGTTTCATTTTATTATAAAATAAAACAGAGAAACAGTTTTGATAATTAAGAAAAGCGTTATTTTTATCTGTCAAAAGAATTTACCGAATACTTATATAGAGTTTACCGAACATTCATATGAAATTATGAATAACAATGAGATTTTATATACTGAACGTTTGTGACAAAATTTAATAAATTTTTATTTGCGTTAGTGGACACCAAAATTATGACTTAACTAAAAATTTGAGCCGCAAAATCAAAGCCGTTCTAAGTTTTATTAAATTGTTGTTTCGCTTTTTAATAAATACTGAGCTTTTGTTTTGAAACGCGTTATAATCTTTTGATAAATTCACTTAAAATGGTATCAGTGAAAAAAAAAAACCTTCAAAGGTATGAAGACATCAAAATAAAAATTTTCTGCTGTTAAATCGATCAAATATGTTTTTTCTCGTGAGGTGTTTTTTTTATGTATTAACTGAGAAATCCTGTCGAAATTCCCTTGAAAATAATTATAGATTCTCATCAACTAATTACCTTTATCAACATTTTTTTATATTTCAAACTTACTTTTAAAAAGATGGGTTCAAACAGTCATCAACCGATCGTTCGCATAACACGGTTATCATGGATCATGATAATACCAACCTAGCCCACGTCAGGAGCGGTTAAATCCTGATATGCGGATGACAAAAGTAATACTTCAAAACAATGTTTTGAAAACACACCGTGTATATCTTTTTAAATGGATAATTTACGGTTGTCTACAATAACTGACAATGAAAAATGAAGACTTCTCTGTTTTCTTGTGGATATGACAATTGTAAAAGTACTTTCACACGTCGATATGATTTAAAAAGACACATGATCAAGCTCCATGGAGTCAGCGATGTTAGTCACAGTGGAAATTGTTTATGTATTCAATGTGGACATCGGTTCCATAAAATCAAAGATTTGCGAAAACACCTCAATCAAAGTCATAATATTGAATTCAGAATCGAGTTACTCAATTTTGATAATAAAGCAAGTAAGTCTGCTAATTGTGGCTAAAAATATTAGTTGAAAAATGTCAAATGCTATGTTAAATATATAGCATTAATTTGTTTGTATTTTTATTTAAAAGGTTTTGATAGCAAAAATTTAGCAATTTTAGCAAATTTAGCAAACAAAATTCTTTTTTTAATATCTTAATAAAATCGTTTTTATAAAAAATTATATTTTAGGCCAAGCTTCATCTCAGCACGAGTGAGATTTTAACATAGTAATCCAGACAGAGGCACAGAAGGAAATGCTGGAAAAATTTGGGAGTAACGGTTTATGCTGCGACTCAACACATGGAACAACTGGCTATAATTTTCTTTTGATTTCTCTACTGATTATGGATGAGTTTGGTCAAGGTCATCCAATTGCTTGGTGTTTAGCTAACCATGAAAATGAATCATTCATTAAAGTCTTTTTCAAAAAAATAAAAAATGAGGTTGGGACTATACAACCTAAATGGTTTATGACAGACTTAGCTCCACAGTTCTACAATGCTTTTTGTGAAGTCTTTAATCTTCAACCAAAATGGTTATACTGTGCATGGCATGTAGACAAAGCATGGAAAGAAGAATTGCGAAAAAAAATTAAAAATTTTGAAATTGAAACAGTTGTTTACAAAATGCTTAGAACAGTTCTTGAGGAAACAAATGAAATTCTTTTCCAAGATAAATTATCATCCCTCATTAATAGGCTAGAATCCCATGCTACTAGTGAGTTTAAAGCGTATTTTTTAAAATACTGGATTTGTGTGACAAAAAGCTGGGCCTATTGCTACCGCGTTGGTGAAGGTATAAATACAAATATGTTTGTTGAGGCATTCCATAGAACTTTTAAATACAACTATTTAAAAGGAAAGTGTAATAAACGTGTTGACACAGTTCTTGTGAATCTTCTTAAATTTTCAAGAGATAAATTATTTTCTCGCTTGATAAAATTAACTAAAGGTTCTTTGACACAACGTATGCAAAACATTTATGACAGACATTTGAGTAGTAAAAAAATGTCTTATACAGCCATAAATAAGACTTCTGATGAAAATGTTTTCCTAATCAACTCTGAAGATGGGCAAAATAAATATGTTGCAACAAGACTGTCAGACAAGTGCAATACAGTAGGTTGTCGGTTGCAGTGTATAACCTGTTTTGTATGTACACATACTTTCCATTGCAATTGTTCTGACTTTCTCATAAAAAATACTTTGTGTAAACGTGTACATCTGCTTAAGGACTTTTTAGCTGTGAACAATAAAGTTGATGATAAAGCTAAAAATTCAGTTGAACTATAGGATGGATACTCTTATAACAAAATAAATTCAATAAAATGCAACCTAGAGAAATTACACAAAGTTTCAAAATTTGAAGAAACAAAGTCTAAGACAGTGAACTTGCTCCATACCTTGATGCACCGTGTTAACAACTGTAGCAACTTGGATATTGAAGCTTTAAAATACATTGGAAAACAAGTGAGTAATGAACCATATCAATCTTTTTAACAGTTATTAGTTTTACATTAAACACACGCACACACTTACACACACAATTAAATATATTATATATATATATGTATATATGTGTATATATTTACATATATATATATATGTGTGTGTGTGTGTGTGTGTGCGTGTGTGTGTGTAAATATATACACACATACATATATATAAATATATACACACATACATATATGTGTATATATTTACATATATATATGTATATATATATATATATATATATATATATATACACACGCACACACATATATATTGGAATCTATTTTAGATAACAACTACAATAAACACTTTTGATGCAATGTCAAAATATCATTCAGTGAAAGAAATAAAGACATCGTCATTAGTTGCTTCCAACAAAAGAATTAAGCCTCAAACAAATTTTGTTTCAACAAAGAAAAAAAGAAAAGAAAAAACTAATGTGCGTTTTTGTAAACCCACTACTTATGAGAAAGAAAGTATCTTTAGGACCGAAAAGCTGAATAATAATGAAGACAAAAAATCTCTTAGCACTGTTGATGGAGTAACTCACAAAAGCTGTTCCAATAAACTTGCTACAATTGGGATTTCAACTATAAACTTAACGATTCCAAATATAAGTGTAAATATAGCATAAAGATTAGTTAATAATATTCAACAGTTGAATCAATTTAACATCTAGATTTTCTTATTTATTTTACATATGTATTTCTTCCTGACCTCAAAGTTTCTTTATTTCAGATTGCGTTTGTTTGTGTTTTTTTTGTTTGAATAATATAAAAAAATAAAGTAAACAGTTCTATTATAAGACAACCTTGTCCTTGGATTTTTAAACATAGTTTAAACATATTATATAAGGTATAGATATATAAATTAACAGAGTTAATGCCAAAGTGTATCAATTATTGTTCATAATTCATTTCTAAATTTCAAAATACGTTTCTTAAAGATTTAAATCTTTAAAGGTTTAAAGTGCAAATATAAATAGTGTTTTGAAATCAGAAAAAATTGAATTTGTTGTGCAAGACAAAATTCAAAGTTATCCGTTTCACCCTTTGTTCACCCTTTGACGTTTCACAAATATACACCTTTTCAAGATGTAATTGAGAAAATGAAAGTTGTTAATAAGAAATCAAAAAAATGTAATTGAGAACATGATAGTTGTAATTAAAGAAAGTATAAAGAAGACAAAGTTCTTTGTATTTTGAATTTTTTTAGTCCTAATATACATTGTAATTTATGGCTGAAAATAATATAATATCAATAGGATATATAAAGTCATGAAATGAAATGACACAAAATGAAAAAGACATTTGAGGTTTAGGCGGTAACTGGAAAAATGTTATTGGGTGTCAATTAAAATTTTTTTTATTTTTGTGAAAAATTTAATTGAGATTTTAGATGAATAATAAAACACAAATAATTTAACTGAGTCGGTGAATTTTCAAACATGTTGTGTTTCTTGATTGCATATCGCGATTTCTAAATTACATGTTGTATTTCTAAATCACGTCTTACTTTTCTGAATTACAATTTTCAAGTTCTCAATTACATTTTGAAAAGGTGTAGAGCAATTCCATGGTCTCCTTAATTGTGTTTATAATACTAATTATCACATAAACTTCTTTTAAATACAAATTACTTCTTTGATAATAGTAGCAAAAACAAAAAAATTTTAAATTAAATTGAGTATCATTTATAAAATGAATTTACAGAGAAAAATAATTATTTAAAGAACTTTAAGAATTCGAAAATTTTTTAAATTGGAGAAGCGTTTTAACACGATTTAAGTAAACAACCGTAAATTATCCATTTAAAAAGATATACGCGGTGTGTTTTCAAAACATTGTTTTGAAGTATTACTTTTGTCATCCGCATATCAGGATTTAACCGCTCCTGCCCACGTCAAGGTGCCTGTCATGCAAATTTTGAAATCGTTTAATTTTGTCCGCGGAAAATAATTTTATTTGAATGTTAAAAATGCCAACAAAAACACCTGTAGAATGAGAACCACTCAATATAATTAAAATTTAGATTTAAATTTAATAATAAAATTATAAAGTTTAAAATAAAAAATGGCGTTTATGTTGCTTATAGCCACACCAAACTTTGGATAAAACTTTACTTGGATTAGTTTACGGTTACGGATTTATGGCAGTTTTAGTTTAAATTTTGTTAGCTTTTTTGCTGCTTATACCTCAAAACATTACCGATTACTGTGATACTCAGTTACCATTTTCAAAATAAGGGTTACACGAGTGTTCTACTATGTAATATCACCAATTTTTATAATAGTTGTTTAATTGCTACGTGTACCTTTTTCATTTTAAAGACCAAGATATTGATTTGGTATTTAAAACGTGTTTTGAGTTGGCTTACGCATTACGAAAAATCTCAGTATTTCCCAAGGTGTAAACCACTGCCAAAATGCATAAAAAAGCTAATAAA
The DNA here is from genome assembly GCF_058129835.1 of Hydra viridissima. Lineage (NCBI taxonomy): Eukaryota > Metazoa > Cnidaria > Hydrozoa > Anthoathecata > Hydridae > Hydra > Hydra viridissima. Next base: position 844,566 of record NW_028324319.1, read on the forward strand.
TAATCGAAAAGCTTTTCTGAGGATGCCTTCATAGAAAATAAAAGATATTTATTTCTTTTAAAACAAAAAAACTGTGAGAAAACCAAAGATTTTTTATTATTTAATTAGTTATCTAAATTTAAACCAATTATTTAGATAATTGGCTTAAATTTTGATAACTAAGATAACCGCTAAAAAGTTTGGAGAGCATGTCTGAGGAAAATCAATTTTTACAGCTTAGGGTTGTTTTGAAACCAAATTTGTAAAAATTTTTTAAAAATAATTGAAGAGGTACAAAAAAAGAAAATCTCTATCAAAAGTTTTCTAAAAGTGTAACAGTTTTTGAAGGGAGAAATGTTAACGTAGGGCAGAATAGTCCTTTGAAGAGCAGTAAAAATTGTTCGTAGGACGGTTTATAGGAACTGTCATCATCAAATAAGATCTCATCTAAGTTTTCTTTAAGTGTGACAAGTATCATTAATTTAGATAAATATAAGTATGTTAATAATTGCAAGTATGTTAAGTGGATTGTTATCCGATATAAATTTTGGTTAAATTTTGTAAAAGGTAGAGTTTGATTTATTGAAGTTAGATTTAATGAATTAACACAATGCCAAATCAAACAAGGGTTCATGATGAAAATCGAAAGTTTGTGTGCTTGCTCTGTCTGGAAAAATGTTTAAGACAGCTTACTATTTTCCAAACAGATTGAATATGCCAACTGTACAAGACCAAGATCAATATCATTGATTCTCGGGTACCACATGGATTCTGCGAATCATATGGTACCCGAGAATCAATGAGGGGAAAGAAGTTACACTCCCCCCTTTGCTTGATTTCAATTCAATACAAGTGAGACTTGAAGCAAGAAGCACAACGTATTGTTGCCTAATCTACCAATTTGGTTGTAAGAAAATTATTCTCTTGAAGAGAAAACCATAATTGAGAAAGAAGCCTCGGTAAATATTTATACTTAAATGATTTTTACATGCATATATTGAAAGAAAGTCTTGACTATTTAAAAATGAGACTAGATTCTTGGAAATATATTTTTGACAAGTTTCTAATCTCTTTAAAAACGAATAATTTAAAAAATTTACCCAAACTTTCTAAACAAAGTTAAATATAAACATAAAATATTCATGTTTTGGTTTCAGGACAAAGAAGTGCCCAGTCACCATCAAGCACTCAAAAGTTGTCCACTCTAGCTCTTGTAAATGTAGAATTAAATACGGGCCTGTCAAACAACGAATTAAAAAAACTGTTCAGAACTGTAAACCAAACACCAACAGCAAGATGGTAGAACCAAATTTTTACATGAGTTTTGTAAGAGCAGGTCAACACCTATGTGATTTCTTCACCTGCAATGACTTAAAATTCTTTATAGGAAAAGGAGATTCTGGTACAGTTCGGGTTGTTGCTCACTGCAGTTATTTATCAAGTACTGTGAATCATGTTATTCAATTTTGCAAACTTTCTGGTGACTATTTTGTTAAGCTCGGAGTTGATGGTGGCAAAGGTTTTCTCAAGTTTTTTTTAAGCATTTACGATACTACATTATGAGATGAAACCAGCTCACCGTCACAAACACAGCTTCTCACTAAATGGGCTGGCAAAGACACTGGAGTCATGAGACAAAATCTTGTTGCGGTATCAGAAGATTTGCCAGAGATTCACTCCAATATTTAACAAATCTGGTCACTGATTAATGCAAATGGACTTAAACTAACTTTGGCTTGTGATATGAAAGTTGCAAATATAACTTGTGGTCTTCAAACCCATTCAAGTATGCACCCTTGCACATGGTGTGATATCAAATCCAAGTGTCTTGCCGAATCTGAAAACTTGCGAACACTGGGGTCAATCAAATCTAACCTCGAGTCTTTTCAGCAATCTGGCAGGGTTGTTGCTCACGCTTAGCTGTTCGGCAATGTCATTCGAAAGCCAATCATCAGCGGGCCTTATAATGCTCTGATTTTGGAAATCATCCCATCGATGGAATTGAATCTCATCTTAGGAATTATCAATCATCTTTTCAAGTTCCTTAAAACTGCTTGGATAGAAACTGTTAAGTGGCCAGCTGCCTTCCACATTCAACTGAGCCCATATAATTGTAGCCAGTTGGACGGAAACGAATGCAGAAAGCTTTTTAAAAATGTGGATGTGCTGCAGCAACTTGCTGATATAAACTTGGTTCCCAACATCTTTCACATAATTGAAGCATTCAAAAGTTTCACTTTAGCTTTCAAGGCTTGCTTTGGATTCATTCTACAGCCAGACTTCGCTGTAAGAATTGAAAATTTCAAAAGGTGTTACTTAATGATAACTGGTGCAAGCATGACACCTAAAATTCACACTGTCTTCAAGCAGATCAAGGATTTCATCAGTCACAAAAGATTCACCCCTGGGGACTATAGTGAACGAACTCGTGAAACCGCATATCAAGATTTTTATCAACATTGGTCAAGTTTTAAGCACAACAATAATCATCCAGAGAACAAAGAAATTGTTGTGCTGCATAACTGATCTACAGAGCTGCTAGCATAATTTGAGTTATTAGAGATAAGGAGCAGAAAATTATGGCTCACGGTTTTTTAATGAACATTCCAACCAACTTAATCCTTAAATGCTGTTAAATTATGAATTTTAATATTACAGTATTGGACAAAACATTTGCAACCAACATCGAACAATGCTAAAAAGTGTTCTTAATTTTACATGTCTTAAAACAGTTTTTACATGTCTTTAAACAGTTCTTACATGTCTTTAAACAGTTCAGGAGTCTGGAGTCATAGCATGCCATGACATGAGCAATCAGCTGACAGATAACAGCACACAGGCAGAAGTTCTTTGACAAGTGCCATTTTGCAGCTGACAAAACAAGTGCAACTTTTTTGGTTTGTTTCATTTTCTTAAGTCTGGTCCGGGTCAACGTCACGGAAGTTTTTTAATAATTAAAGGAAGTATCCAGAAGTTTCCAGAAGCATGCAGAAGCTTCCAGAAGTTTCCAGAAGAAGCATCTGGAAGCATCCAGTAGCATCCAGAAATATCCAGAAACATTCAGAAGCATCCAGACGCATCCAGAAGCTTCCAGAAGCATCGAAAAGAAGCATCTAGAATCTTCCAGAACAGGTTCACAAAGGTTCATTTTACTATATAAGAGACAAGTAAATCGACATGTAATTCGGTCAGTATATGGAAGTCAATCAGTCAGTATTATCAAGACAGTTTATCGAAGTGAGTTTTATCAAAGTGTTTTATCGAAGAACATCAATACAAGAAGTGAAATACAACAAGTGTTTCATTACATCAATACAGTCCACATCCAACCAAGACTTTGTGTTCCACAGAGCATTATTGTATCATCACAAGGTAAATGTAACACGGTAAGCCTTGAGAAGCGTGATTATTTATTTTTATTATTTTTATGACTTCAACTGCAAAAATGGCTCCCGACAGTCTTGGATTGGAACTAAGAAAGAAAATTATTGGCGATTATGTAAGTGGAATGTCACAAAAAAGTATTTGTAATAAATATTGCGTGAAAAAAATGGACCGTCTCAAGACTATGTTCCAAATATCGTTCTACGGGAAAGTTGGCAGCAGATAACAAAGGTGGAAGACCGCGTTCCACCACTTCTAGAGAGTATTCTATGATCGTCAGATCCGTCAAGAAGGATCCCTGGATATCATCAGTCGATATACAAAAGCAATTAGAGCTGCCTGTATCGGACCGAACAATCAGACGACGTGCTGTTGAAGCCGGATTGTTTTTTCGGCGCCCTGCAAAGAAACCGCTGATTTCACTAAAAAACCAGAAAAAAAGACTCCTGTTTGCTACATCTCATATTGACTGGAATGTGCAGAAATGGCGAACTGTCCTGTTCAGTGATGAATCGAAGTTCAACATCATTGGGAGCGACAGCATTTGCCGTGTACGTCGACCGGCCGGAAAACGCCTCGATTTACGTTACTGCCATAAGACCGTGAAGCATGGTGGAGGCAATGTAATGGTCTGGGGGTGTTTCTCTGCTAACGGTCTAGGTCCAATACATCGAAACGATGGAATAATGGACCGTTTCATGTGTAAAAATATCCTGAAAGATGTTATGTTACCTCATGCTGAATGGAATATGCCAATAAAATGGGTTTTTCAGCAAGACAACGATCCGAAACACACTGCAAAAGTAGTCAAGCAGTGGTTTCAAGACAACCACCTATCAGTGATGGATTGGCCGCCTCAATCTCCGGATCTCAACCCTATCGAGAACCTGTGGAGATCGTCAACCGCAGAATTAATCGTGAAGGTGTTCGTAATAAGGATCAGCTGTTTGAACAAATCCAAAAGGCCTAGGCAGCGATTCCACAAAGTTTCATTGATCACCTGATCGAATCTATGCCTCGAAGATGCAAGGCTGTGATCGACAACAAAGGATTCGCCACGAAATATTGATAGCGAAATACAGCTTGGTCAACATTTTGTCGAGTTGCACTTGTTTTGTCCAGAAGGAAATGAACTTTTTTTAATACTTTTGATTGATTTATTAATTTTCGTGTACAAATAATGAACTTTGTTATGAATAAAACTTGAAGAACTTTGTCTCTAAACAGTTACATAGTTATTTCTCTAATTTGAAAAAATGCAGCACTTTTATATAAAGAAACTAAATTAGCATTATTTGGTTGCAAATGTTTTGTCCAATACTGTACATTTAAAATAGTATTGTAGAGTACTTGTACCAAAAGAGAACATTGAGCTATTTTCTGTGGAGAAACTAAAAGAAAATAAATTTTTTGTAGAGAAAATCAAAAAACATGTCTTAAATTGATCAGATACTATTTAATGATAATATAATGTAAAAAATAGGGTTCAAATAGGGTTATTTTTTTCTGTTAATTTTGAAATTAAATGTATTTAAAAAGGTTTCAAGAGTCAATAAAAATTTGTTAACAGAGACGTATTTTTTTTTTTATCTTACCAACTGGTAGTCCCTTGACCAGGGTTTGCACTTTTTTTAGAGCTTATTTGGATTTTGGCAGTAGTTTATACTTTAGGAAATGCTGAGATTCTTCGTTGTGCGTAAGCCAAGTAAAACCAAGGAGGCACTTCTTATGCATAGTAGTAATTGCACTTTTTTTACTTTATTTATTTTATGAAAGATGGTGCCATGGGTTTAGAAAATACTATCAAAATACGAGAAAATACAAGGAAATCATTTTCAAGTAATTTTTACGCGGGTGACGGAAAAAGCAGTATTTTACTATAAAAGTCAAAATGCTTCTAAAAAAAATATGTAAAATTTAAGTTTTTAAAGAATAAAAAACAATTTTTTTAGGGACATAATGAAATGATTGCAGAGAACCCTACATTAAAGAATGTCTATTTAATGCAGGGTACTCTGCATTAGTTAGCATTTTTAAACAAAGTAGCTATCTTGCACACGTAAAAAAATATGGCAATCAATCATTAGCTGAGATTGTTCGGATGTTTTGCAAAGAGTTTTTGGAGCAGTTAAACCACCAGTTCAGATTCAATGACCATGGAAACAAACTCCGGCCGACGGCATTGGGAACTTCTTCCACTACAGAAGTCTTCTCATAAAGGAGTATTAGATCTATGACCAGTATGTCAACGATTTGGTTGATGAGCACCTTACAAACCAAGTCTTAATAAACAAAGTCAGGTCTTTAATTGATGATAAGAAGTTCTTGCAGGAGGTGAAGTCCTTGTACACAAAATGTAAGTTTCTTTTTCGGGAAAACTACTCGAAAACGATGACTTTTTAGGAATTGCCAGAAATTGAAATTGATCAGGAAAGTTCGATGTTTTTTTTCTCTTGGTAATCATATGCGAGAAGTTTCAGTCAGGAGTATTTTTTTAGTTGATATTACAAAACCATATTATAAACAGATTCAAGACCCGAACTTTTTTTCCCTCCAGCACCTATACTTGGGTACTTTCAATTTGTTTCGCTGCCTCGTAAATCATCATCGACAAACGTTTGGACTAAGCAATGAAAACTGTAAATAATCATCGACAAACTGTTGCAGTAGTTTTTTTTGTATTATATTTATTGTAAATTATTTACTATTTACTGTAAATTACTTAGAACTCTTAAAAGGTGTATATTCAAAAAAGTAAAAATTAACAACATTTGTAAAGTTTTTATTACAAGTGACTTCCATGACATAAAGATCAAATATTGCAGTGTTTCATATATCAGAATTGTGAAAAGTATTTAGTGATGGAACTGATAAGAGTTGAGAAAATTTTTTATATCTTTGAAAATAATAACAGCAAGAAATGTTCAATTTGCAAGTTTTCGTCGACTAACTTTAACTTTTGATACTTTGAAACAATTAATAAGTTTTTTCTTTTCTAATTAATTTAAAGCTTTCCTTTTATTTAAGGGTTGGATTGGCAAATCCAAATTAAATAATAATTAAATGTCAAGATGATTTTAGTGTAGTTCTTACGTTAAAAAGGACGCGTCAATATAAAAGACGGTTACAGCTCACATATATGGACATTTATACGCTAATTATTGTGTATTTTACACTAATTTAGTCACTGCATACAAGTTAGTGTCAATAAAAAAAGAATTATTTCTTGAATTTAATTTGTTTAATTGCAATTTTTTATTTAACTTTTTAAAATATTTATTAAGCATAAATCTTTATTTGATAATTTATTTTGTATATTTAGTTAATCTTGGACTTTGTATAATCGAGGCATTTTATTATATTTAATTTATTTGACATTGATTTATTCACATTTTTCTGAGATACTTTTGTTGTCCCTTGAAGATTCGATCACCCTAAACTTATGTTTTGAACAATTGGTTACATTTTGACATTTAATAGACATTTCATTTAAATTCAAAAATAAACTCTTTTGGGACAAATCATCAAGTGTACAATATTTCTTTTCAAAAAAAAATTCGATATTTTTTCGATACTTTCTTATTTGATTGGAGATGTTTTAAATGATGAGAAAGGCACTAACGTCTCTCTCTACCCCTATTCGCGTTGCCCCTTCCTACCGCGCAATGCTGGGGCTCAGCAGTGAATTTATGTTGATGTTAACGCCTCTAGAAATCTCCTTTACATATATATATAAGCTTTTCTATTTTCAAATTTTCAAACTATTACTAATTACATTTTAACTTAGATTTCCTTAAAGGCTTTATTCGTTGTCTTACAAAAAAAAATCAGAGAAACCATAAAGATAATACAAGTAAACGAAGAGAGACTGCGCAGTAAGAACAGAATGATAACTTGATTTCAAAGCTTTCATTACATGTTTTTCTATCTGTCTGCTACTGAGTTTTACAGTAATTTGATTCAAAATCAAACGCTGAAGCATATCACGAGCATTAGCATTAGCAAAATGTTTAGCAATAAAAATACCACGTACTGAAGACGTAGCAAGTAAAGATAGAAGTTCAAATAATTATGATGGTCGAAAAAATACGAGCAGTTGAAGGGGGAGGAGCAGAATAACTTTGAAAAGTAAACTGCCGGAACCACCTGCACAATTTTTTTAAACTTAAAATTAGCATCATTTTTTAACTTTATGCAAGTGTATTGAAATGAATGAACGAAAAAATGATGATGTTGGTCAACATTGATTTTGTCCCACCTGTCACATGTTTGCAACAATTCGTTTTACAAACTGATCAGCTAAATGTTTTATAATTCAATTTCGTAATAACATTTCATTTCGAGGTTAAGTCTCCATTCAATTCTCACTGAATAAACATAACTATTTAATATCTTAAAATATGAAAAATTGTTGGAATGGACCCTTACAAAAAAACCCAGCGAACTTCCAGTGAAAGTTCACTGGAAATGTAAAAGATCACTGGAAATGTAAAAGATCACTGGAAATTCACCGAGTTCGCTGGGTTTTCCGCAAATTTTACGACTTCGCTGGAAGTTCACTGGAAGTTTAACAAAAAACGTCATTTTATTTCCAGTGATCTAAAACCTGAGTGGAAATTTAGCGCTGATTTTCAATAATCGAAAACGCCGCGGGTTTCATAACTCAATATTGATATAACTTTTGCTAACATAACTTTTTTGAAATTTGACAGATATAACATCTTGAAAATTTTTTTCCAATTTCTGTAATAAAGTAAACGTTGTTTTTTTATATCCACAGTTTCAGTTTCTATTATTTTAAGTTCTACTCAATTTCCAAAACCACAGGTATGTTGTTCAGTATGTTCATTTTTATTAAAGCGAGTTCATATTCAACTTTATAATTTCACAAAAATTTATTATTATAAATTTCTTTATTGTAGATTATTGAACATAATAGATAATGATTGATTTATATATATATATATATATATATATATATATATATATATATATATATATATACATATATATATATATATATATATATATATATATATATATATATATATATATATATATATATATATATATATATATATATATATATATATATATATATATATATATATATATATATATATATATATATATATATATCTGTGTGTGTGTGTGTGTGTGTATTAGGGTGTCCCAAAAACAGCATTTTTGAAAATAATTTGTTCCCACCCCCTAAATGTGTTCTATTTAATACAAAAACACTAGGTTTAAAATTTTTTTGGAATAAAAAATATTTTAAGGGGTCCTTATAATTTCAAAATATATATATATATATATATATACACACACATATATATATATATATATATATATATATATATATATATATATATATATATGTATTTACATATATATATATATATATATATATATATATATATATATATATATATATATATATATATATATATGTATTTATATATATATATATATATATATATATATATATATATACATACGTATATATATATACATACGTATATATATATACACGTATATATCCGAATAATTTTAAATGTATTCTTAAAATAGAGGGCTCAATGTTCTTAAAAGAACATAGCAATAATAAATTAGTAAAAATCATTTATCAAACTTATTTCATTTTACACTGTGTTTCATCAATTAAGACATCAGAAAATTTCATCAATTAAGACTCATCAGAATAGATATTTTGTAAGTTTTATAGTTTTCAAAAGAATATTAAATTTTCTGAATAATTATAAAATTTAAATAAAATTATAAAATTTTATACCGCTTAAACACCTTCATTTAACATATATATGCATTTGATATTTATATATACATCATACACTTGATAAAAAAATTTTCATCAAATAAAAGTATAGTTTGTATTGTATATACTAAAGAACTAGCTGTTAAATAAGCATCATTGTTATTTAAGCACAATTAGGTTTAGTACAATCGTTTCTCTTGTTCTCTTTCTGATGTTAATCTTGTTTAACTAAAGTTTAATTTTGCCTGCTTGCCTCTTTTATTTTAGATGCCTAGAATTGGTCGCTACAAGAAATGGCAATCAGGCGAAGTAAGTATTCCAAGAACAACACAATGGAGGATGTCAAAAGTTAACTGTGCTCAACAACAGAATGAGAGCACCTCTGATGACAATAATTCTATTGACGATGAATTTATGGATCATTTATCTGACTTAGATGAACCAAAAAATGAAACAATCAATGATGAGTTTGATGAAAATGAAAGTTCAGAGAGTCCACCTCTGTATCCTGGGGCAAAGATAAATGTCTCTAATGCATGTTTATGCATAATGACTTTTGTTTTGCGCTTTAATTTGTCCTACGAAGCCTTAGAGGCGTTGTTAACTCTCTTAACTATTTTATTGCCACACAGTGTTTTGCCTACATCTAAATATTTGTTTTTGAAGTTTTTTAAGAAGGAAAAAGAGTTATATGAAAAAGTTTTTTTTTGTGATGTTTGTGAAGTTGCTTTAAGTCTTAATAAGCAGTGTCCAAAATGTTTGAAATATTTTACATCATCCTATCTTCATAAGAAATGCAATTTTTTTCATATTTTAAACATAAACAAACAGCTTAAAAATACTTGCGATAACAATTGGATACATTTAGCAGATCTTGAAGAAAATGGGCAAGCAACAATTAGACTTGTTGTTAATACTGATGGAGTTCCCATTTTCAAATCATCAAAGTGGTCCTTGTGGCCTTTGCTAGCATCCATTCATAGTTTTCCATATTCATTGCAAATTACTAATATTTTGTTTTTTGGTCTCTGGTCGGGTTTTAAAAAACCAAATATACAATTATTTTTATCTCCTTTTGTTGATATTTTTACTAACCTATCCACTAATGGTATACTCTTATCTAATAATGTTCGTGTTTTTTTTCATGTATCTATTTTTTCATGTGATACAATTGCAAGAGCTCTGGTTTTTTGTCGTAGGCAATTTAATGGTTATAATGGTTGTCATTGGTGTTCTTCTAGAGGGGAAAGAGTTCCAAAAGGCAGGGGGTCTTGTATGACTTATCCATTTTCTGATGTTACTATGAATTGTAGAAGCAATACAGATTTTTTTTGTGTTAATGTGGTTGAAGGGTTTTTAGATATTTCACCATTAGTAAGATTGCCTAATTTTGATTGTGTAAATGGAACAGTTGTTGATAATTTGCACTGTATAGAGCTTGGTGTTATGAAAGCTATGTTTTCTTTCTGGTTTGATAGTTGTTATTCTGGTTCTATTTTTTCTATTCGTAGACACTGTACTGTTATAAATAATCGGTTATCTGTAATTAGTGTGCCAAGCAATATAAGGCGGACTCCACGATCATTAAGTTGCATAAAGCATTGGAAAGGTGTTGAGTTTTTTAATTTTTTAGTTTTTTATGGTCCTGTTATTTTATGTGATATTTTGCTTCCGCAGTTTTTTGATCATTTTATTCTTTTATCTAATGTTGTTTTTATGTTAAATAATAAGGTATTATCTGAAAGTGTTGTTAATGAAGCCACATTATTAATTAATCGATTTGTTTACGAATTTCCTGGTTTGTATGGTAGAGAGAATATGTCTTATAATGTGCACCAATTACTTCATCTTCCCTCATGTGCTCGTCTATGGGGGCCTTTATTATCTTATTCTTGTCATCAGTTTGAAAATTTTAATGGCATTATTTTATCTCTTTTAAATGGTACTCAAGATATATCTACTCAAGTAATAGATCGATTTTCATATTTAACTACATGTAACATTCAAGCTTCTCATTCTAATATTATAGACGAAGATTGCATTGACTTTTTGGATGACATGTTATTTTCTTATAATTTTAATTTTAAAGGAGTTATTATTGGCTCAATTAAAGTCTTAGATAAAGGCTGTAATTATAATATTCCTTATTGTGAGAAACTGTTTTTTGAGCATTATTTAGGTAAGCATATTTTTGAAATTCAAAAATATTACAAAGTTTCTATTGCCAAAAACATTTACCATATTCGTCATAAGAATGTTCGTCATTGTGACTCACTTGTTAAACTTACTTGTGGATCATTTTGTAGTATTGAATATTTCTTTATCTTTGAGATGAATGTTTTTGCTTGTGTTAGATTTTTAAAAACAAGTCCGAAAGCAGCTAAGCATATTTTTATGTATACTTATGCAGAATGTCTATCTATAATTTTTGCAGAGCAAATTATACAAAAAGCTTTTTTGGTTGAAGATTGTGTTGTTAGTATTCCTGATTTATGCCCTTTTTAACTCTTCTATAATTATTCTTTGCATAATATTATTATTTGTATTATTATTGCTTTTTATCTTTGCATGATGATTTGTTTGTAACATTGTAATTTTTTTTGTGAGCTGTTTACATAATTTTTTTTTGGTGAACTGTTCTTTTTTTGGTAAACTGCAATTTTTTTTTGTTAACTATAATTTTTTTTGGTGAACTGTAATTTTTTTTTGGTGAATTGTTATTTTTTTTTTTTAAACTGTTGCATTTTATATTTGTGATAAAAAATTACATGTAACCTTCAACAGTTTATGTTGGCTTGTCAATTTTGTAAAAACTTCTGGTTTAAAAATATTGTTTTTCTTTAGAATTGTTTTTTTATTTTATAAAGTTAATATTTACATTTTCTATAACTACTGGGTTACTGTTTTTTTTTTAGGGTTACCTAGGTCATTTTATTCACTTTCCTACACAGCAACAATTAGAGTGTTGTTATTTTAAGCGGTAGTGGTGTTGTGGTAGAGCGCTCGCTTTATAAGCGAGAGGTTCCAAGTTCGATCCCCACCATGTCCCTGGTAGTACCGCGCTCAACTTGTTTCTTCATGCAGCGGCCTTGTTCATCAAGGTTTGTGTTTTGGAGTTATAGAGTTGAGAGAGGGTTATAACCACAATTAAGTAGCCTCTTCATCTGTAGTGGCCTTCTCAGCCTTGGGGAGGTGAATTAACAAAAAAAAAATTTCAGAAGCATGGTACTGGTTAAAATTGGATAATTTTCATTTAATCTACTGTCTCCCTAGACCGTTGCAATTTCGGTTACAATATATTTAACTGCTTATTTGTTGTTACAATTTTTAAATACTTAAAGTCTTATTAATATACATCTATAAATTTATGTAATACAGATCTATAACTATACATTGCTAATGAGGTATTAGATTTAATAGCAACTTATAATTTACTTCAAAATTTTTTCAAAATTATGTATTTATTTGTAATCTTTAAATTGACTTAAGTCTTAGTATTCATAATGTCTAAGTTTGCTGTTGTACAATGGTCTCGCAACGGAACTGTCTCTGTTGAATGGGATACATCTGTACTTAACAGGGCTTTTCTTGTAAATAACAAAGAGGGTGATATAAGATACACAAAACTTACTAATCGAGATGAAGGCCCCATTGAGAAGGGTAAAGTTATATGTGTGGTTGGTAAGCTTCAAATTTGAAAATATTTTAAGTTTCTTTTGAAATTTTATATTTAAAGTTGTTAATTATTTCAATTGCGTATGTTTTCAGCATTTAAGATATTTCATATAATGACATCGTTAGTAGTCTTTTATGTTTGATGTATTACAAACATCTGTTTTTAAAGATATATTTAACATTTATGAAATAGTAATTATATTATTATATTTAGACAGTTTAGAAGAAGCATTATTGAAAAAAGGCTCACTTCTCAAGAAAAAAAAAGATAAGAAATTGCTAAACATAACAAATGAAATTGAGGTTTATATATTATAAAATTTACTTTGAACAAGATCAGTTCAAACTCTGGATAAAACTTTGTTTACTTTTAAGGGTTCTGTTAGAGTTGAATATATAACAGTTCAGCAAATGGAGTTATTGTTGGTAAGTTTATTCTGCTAATAGTTTCATTTATAAAGATGGCTGTAACTCTTCCAAAATGGAACCTCATCAAAATCATACAATTTTAGAAAAGCAGACATTATGCATAAACAAAAATTGATTGACCTATCCTGTTTATTCATAAAATATAGTTTTGTGTCATATATTTTTACAATACCTAGAATACTCATACTATAGCATTAAAAGAAGATTTTGCTAAGAAGCTAACAACATTGTACAAAAAAATAGAAAGTAAGTAAACAGTCATTTGTATTCCAAATAAAATACTGGCATAGCTGAGATCAATTTTGGCAATTCTATTTCTTTTTTTTACAATAATAAGAGTTTTATTATAAAATGTTTTAAAAATTTTAAATGGAATTATAATAGCTAAACATTTGCGATTTACTTTATCAGCTGTTTTATGACTATTTCTAGTGTACTTCATTTTTCTTTTAGACATTCACTGCTTGTGACCATTCAGTAAATTTAAATGCTCAACTTTTCTGTTTTATAAAATCCTCTGTTTAAAATACCCACAGTTTTATAATGCCCTATGCTTTTAAATGTATGGATTTTATTTCACTTTTAGGGCTTGTTAGCAAAGCAGAAGAAGGTGACTTAAGCGAAGAGTTGCCAAGAAAGAAAGCAAAAATGTTGATTTCCCAACCATCAACAACCCATTCAAAACCATCTCCATTATATTTACAACCAACAAATTCACAAATACAACCTCTTTTATCACAAACATTACCAACAACTCCTCCTTTCTCAACCCAATCCCAACCCAAACAATTCCAGTCTTTTTCAACTAATGACTCCATTAATGAACATCCTGATTCCTCACTTTTTCTTAACAATCATAATTCGTTTCATGAAAATTTGTTCAATTCAATTGACTTCAATCGACTTCAATCGGAAAACATTCCATCGACTTCAAATTCATTTCAAATGCCTTCTCCACCTTTTTCACTACCAGCACAACTATATTCTGTTCCACAAATGCCACCACCATTGTTGCATTCACAACCAACATCGCTAACAAATTCACAACTTCCACTATCAATGCATTCACAACTATTAGAACAAGTACCAGCACATTCATTAGTTTCCCATACAACACAACCAACAGATTATATATGCAGTGACAAAGAAGTCACTGAAAACATGATTCCTAATAGAGTCTTAACAGCACCAACAGGAAAAAAGCTGGTCAAACAGTTATTAGGCCATTTTTATGAAAGAAATAAGTTGGTGAATGCTTCGCTATCAGGAAAAAAAGGCTCTTCAAAGTTTTCTGTTTCAAAAAAAGTTGGCCTTGATCCAGCTGTGTTGCATTTAATAACAGGTAAAAAATTATTAAATTTTAACACTTATACTCTGGAATTCCAGAATCAATTCAATACGAGAAATTGCTTATCTGCAATTTTTACAGAACTTACAATATCCAAGTTTCCGAATTTTTCGAAAAATGATGTCAGTGTTGCGCTCTGTGAAAAAATTAATGACGAGCGCAGAGCTTATTTTAAAGCAGGTATTATATTTTAATTGTATTACTTTTCGTATTTAATTATAATTATATCACTAGTTTTCATCTTTTATAAATAACAAAATTTTGTTAGGACTACTATGTCTTAATTTTATTTTATAGAAAAACAATAAATAATAGGATTTTTTAATTTCAACTAGCTTGTGACTTTCGTCTGATTTTTTATTTTTTTATTTTAATCTTGTAATTATTATTATTGTTTTAGTATATTTTTTTAGTATTAATTATTTTGATTACCGTATAATCTCTAATAGTAAGGCCAGGTTTATGTTTCAGAGTCACCAATCAAATTTTTTTATTTTAAAGTAATTATCGATTTTGAAATATACATATGTTTTTGTTTTTATAATTTATCCTTGGTTTTTAAAGTTAATTATGTTTATACCTGTTATACTATTTTATGTTTGCTTACTATTTTACTGTTTATTTTATATATGTTTTTATATAATTATTATATATGTCCTTTAAATATTGTATCAATTTTTTTTAGCTCCGAAGTCCCAAACAAAAAAGAATGCGTCAAGCACAATTTAAAAGACATACGAACGTACTCACGAACTTACGATTTTCTTTTCTTTTTTTTGTTTTGATTACTTGTCTGTGGAGAACGAACACACCGCTAAACTCATGATTTTTTCGCCTCAAAATATACTAAAATATACTAATAAATAAAATTTAAAAAAGTTTAGATAAATTATCAGGAAAAATAAACAAATTGCATTTATTCGAAAACAAAAAATGTACGTACAGCCTTTTGGTTCTCGACTAATGAGATACACATTTTTTTAATTCAATTTTTTTTCAAAGTTTTTCAAACAAGCTCGTGTAAGCTTATGCAAAATGATTATGCTTTATTAAATTTTTTTGTAGATTATGTTTTATGATTTAAATCTCTATCAAAACAAAAAAATAAAAATACAACTGATTTTCTGTTTTGTTTGTTTAAATGGTTAAAATAGAAAAAAAATTGATTTATGAAAATTTGTATTCATACTTAAGGTAGTTTATTACTTATACATTGTATTTTTATTCTAAATATCGATATTTTTAAATAAATGTTATATTAAACTTTTTTTTTTCCTATGCTTAATTTGTCTTATTTCGCGCTTCACGGTTTTAAATATTTAAAATGTTTATGAAAGTTTTAAAAAAAAATATATCCTAAAAAATAAAATTCCAGCGAATTCGCTAAACTTCCAATTTTTATATATAAACATGAAAGTTAACTTTCATAGCTAATTAGCTATGAAAGCTTTTCTAGTGAACTTCCAGTGATCTTTAAAGATCACTGGAAGTTCACTAGAAAAGTTCACTGGAAGTTCACTGGGTTTTGGAACAAGATCACTGGAAGTTCGCTGGAAAAGATCACTGGAAGTTCGCTGGGTTTTGGAACAATTTTTCACTGGAAGTTCACTGGGTTTTTTTGTAAGGGGATGGATGTCCCATCCTTCATAATGGAAAAACTTCATTAATACTTATAAATATTAATCGACGAATGTTTATCGAGTTTTTCATAAATTGATCAACTCGGTGATAGCAATCAAGTTCCGAAATGGCATGTGACACCTCGACATTATATCGATTGTGCTTCTTTATACGTTTATATTCAATTGGAAATATTATATTTGTAAGTAACGAATATGAAACAGGTTGGAAGAATAGACTTTAGAATGTTGATCGTATAAATAACTAAATGGTTTTGTGAAATTTTTATAAAATCAAAATGTAATTTAATGTAATGGTCTATTAAGTCTGTAAACTACGCAACTGAAACGTCACTGCTAACGAACCTTGAGTAAATATCAACGGTGTTTACTTACACAGAGTGTCTTATTAAAATCTATGGTAACAGAAAAGGACACATGGTTGATAGAACTCTGGCACATCAAAATGTTTAGCTGATTGCTATAAATAAACCTCTTACGGTTTATGTGGTCTTGTGAACGAATGGGGTCTATATTCTTTTGGTCCGTTTATTTTTCTAAAAAAGTTCTGGTAAAATTTTTTAAAAAACTCAAAAAATTTGTTTCAATTGTCCTTTAGTATTTATTTCGCTCCGCCATCTCCATTTACCTAAATTGAATAGTTGAAAATATTTTCTTTTCGAGCAAAGACCATTGTCACTCAAAATTGATCAAGTTCCATAATACTTGATATATCATTCATGATAGCCGCTCTACTAAGTTTGTTTTTGTAAATAAGCAGTTCAAGTTAATAGAAAGAATTTCCAAATCTTTACAACGTTTGTTTTCACGGCATCATGGCTGCTGATACCAATTATGCTTAAATAGACTTTCTAACAAACAAATAAGCCAACCTCATGAAAAGTCAATACAATGTAAAAACAGCAAAAAGCACAATGCACTTTTTATTAACATAATTATAGTTAATTTACAGTTAATTAAATTAGCTTGGCTTACTAAATTAAAAAGTAGTTTAGATGCTGGTTTCTATCTTAAGTGAGAGATCAAAAACTGATAATCGCTAATTTATTTTTACACATAAACAAAAATTACTATAATAGTTAGCAAATACATTTCAATAACTATTAAACTATTAATTCTTGAAATGTTTCAGGTACAAATAAACTTAATGCAACATCACAATAATTCATTTCTCACAATTTTAGAGCTAAAGCAAAAACGTAACAATAATTATAAAATGTTAATTTATTTAAACAGTCACTTTTTATTTAAACTTTTCATCTGTTTATCTGTAAGTTAGGTTCGAGTTATTTTCATGACACTTCCTTCAAAAACGATTCCAAAAAATCAAGCAATTTTCATCACTCTAAAGAAAAATATACAAATTAGAGATCTTTACAATCAATTTGTTGTAACAATTTGGAACAATTACCATTAACATTACTTATTTGATGGTTGTTTATCTTTTATTAAGTAAAAGTTCAGATTATCTATAACTTTAAAAACTTATATAAACAAATTATAAAATATTATATTTAAAATTTATATAAGAAACCTTTGATACAGCTATGACTGAAAAAGTTAATTGTTCATTATTTTTTACACTCAGGATTATGCTTCAAACTATTTTAAAACATAGTTCAAAGCATTATCCTGAGCATTTAAGATTTCATAGAAATTAAATATGAAATTTACTTGCCACATTGTTATCATCAATACTGCTTTTAAATTTCTCCAACAAAAGTTACTTTATTTATTTGCAACCAAACATGATAGCCTCGTTCAAGAAATACATTGCAATAGCTTTTTAATTTGCACAAAAATTGTTCATTCAACATGTGTCAATTGTAGCGTCTCTCAATTTTTCGGCTTTTTTAGATTTACCTGTTGAATCACACTGTAAACAGCATCCCAATCAAATGTATGTTATTCTGAATTTCTAATACATGCAAACAAAAACTTTTTTTTCTTCTAGTATAATTATCTCTCTTTTAATATCTCTGATAGCAATAATTTTAATGCTGGGCAAATCTGGTGTCTAGGGGAATATTATTTTATATTATCTTCCTTGATATTGATCAAAAGATGGTTGAAACTTTGAAAGTAACTTTATGTCAGGAGAAGGAAACAATCATCTAGTTTCATTTTTTTGATAATTGGCTCATTAGAAAATATAACAGAAGAAAGGTGCTTGTATATAAGCCTGTTATCTTATCTCATTCTTTCAAAGACCATTTTTGGAGAAGATGCAATAAAATCAACACCATCATCGCTAAACAATGATAAATCTTCAGGATCAAAAATTTTTCTTTTTTTTTTTTTTGTTCTCATTTTTTCATCTAAGATTACAGATCTTTAGAGAACTAACGCTAGCAGTATTGTTAATATTATTTTCTTCTTTCATTCTTCTGCAACCTGATTAACCATTTCAACTACCTAGTTGAATCCTCCTGTCGTCGAAGATATAATTGATTGATCAGCTTGCTTTTAACCACCTAATGTTCAAAACAAATATAATGTTTAAGGCAACTAATTTTTAAAGTAAACTTGAAAAAAACTTAAACTGTTTTATTTCCCTCTGGTAAAATTATCCTTTTACTTATTTTTCAAAAAATATTTAATGTTTTATATATTAAAAAACTCAATAAAATATTAATACCTTTAAGAATTAATGATAATAATAATAATAATAATAATAATAATAATAATAATAATAATAATAATAATAATAATAATAACAATAATAATAATAATAAAATAATAATAATAATAATAATAATAATAATAATAATAATAATAATAATAATAATAATAATAATAATAATAACAATAATAATAATAATAATAATAATAATAATAATAATAATAATAATAATAACAATAATAATAATAATAATGATAATAACTACAATAATAATAACAATAATAATAATAATAATAATAATAATAATAATAATAATAATAATAATAATAATAATAATAATAACAATAATAATAATAATAATAATAATAATAATAATAATAATAATAATAATAATAATAATAATGATAATAACTACAATAATAATAACAATAATAATAATAATAATAATAATAATAATAATAACAATAATAATAATAATAATAATAATAATAATAATAATAATAATAATAATAATAATAATAATAATAATAATAATAATAATAATAATAATTGTAATAATAATAATAATGATAAGTAGAATAAGAATATGATATTTATTGATACTTAATCTTATAGATTACCTATATACTTATGACAATGATGTAATAATTGATGTGTTATGTTTGTTTAAGTTACTAATATTAGTAACTTGTTTTTTTTCAAAAGCAGTTAATATAGGATTCCAAACAGGAATTTAACTTAATCAAACAAAATTATCTCTAATTATATCAAAATAGCTTAAATTATAATTAAATGTAATTACTTTAAACTGTGTTATGAGGATTCTTGTTTAAGCTATTTTTTAAGGGAAAATATCAACTCTTATAGAAATCATTTCACTAAAATATGAACTTTTAAGTCATTATCACAATTCTTAGTATGTTTTGAAAACCTGCATTTGTTCTGCAAAATATCTTTTAAAACACAAAATTATTAATCAATTTGTAAGTTACATATGAATTCACAAATTTATGCTGCGCACTTAAAACTTTTTACTTAAAGAAAAATGTGCATTAGGTTTATTAATTCTAGCTATTAATTTTTAGATAAAATATTATTAGCAATAATAACTCAGAATATAATTACTTGGCAATAATTCATCCTGAAATGGTAAGCAGAACTGTAATACTGATTTTACAACAAGCTTTTCTCAAAAGACGTCACTTTTAATACAACTGCAAAGTGCACTTTATGTATGGTACATCGAAATATTGGAAATTGAGTCTTGTAAAAGACTTCTGTTATGCATTATTTAAAAATACAATAAGTTATAGCCAATTATAAAAGTGTATGGTTCTGTTAACATTGAAAATAGAATTGGATAGAATGTCTGATGCTCATGTTTGATATTGCAAAATTTTTAAAATAGTTTTAAATGACAATAGTTGTAACTCAATACCTCTTTTTTTGCATTTAGCAATCGCTGACAAAGTGAGAATCTTTGCTGTGCAACTTAAATGAATCAATTACTTCATTATAGTGTGCTACAATCTTTCAGTAGTGTTTCGGCCAACAAATATATTCACGAAAAAAATTATATTTATTCTTATGTATGCACAAAGCTCAACAAAATATTCAAAGCCAAACTAATTATTAGAATCTTTTACCTTATCTGCCGTTTTTGTAATTACAAAAGTTTGAAAAAAAATTACATCATACTTGACTGATTGTTCAGATGGATTACAGGGCTTAACCTATTTACTTTTTATCTAATTGGTAGGTGACACCTCCAAAGGTCATGCCCTCACCCATTTCTAAAACACAAACTTTTCTGTTTCACTAGCATCACTGTCGTTTGTTTCTGATAAATACAATCCTTTAAATAGTTAAATAGTCTTTTATTAAATAAAACAAATTTTGCTTTAAACTAGCCTCGATGTTTAAATCTGCCTTTTTTTGTAAAAATGTCTTGATTCTTTTAGGGCAAACAAGTTTCAGCACAAAAACAAGTTACTGGAATATTTATTTTGTTTTAGTAAAACGTTATGTTGTAAAAAAAGGTTATGAAGATGTACTAATTGTCTCATAACATTTCCGATAAAGCTTCTTGCTACCATGACTTCCATAAAATGTTTTTTAAAAGTTCTTTATTCAATCTTGCTTCTTCAATTGATCTTAGAAATTCCACTGGAACAGGAAGAACTTTTTGATGAGAGTATTTCTGGTATGACTTCACATGGTTATGCCAAAATTATTTTGAAAGATATTGGATTGACTACAATAGCTTATTTCTCATTCTCTTTCAGATTTTGCTTCCATTTTACCAGCTTCAACTGCAATAACTTCTAAATTACCTTTTCTTTTAAACATTACAAAAACTTCTCATTCTTTTTTTGATTTTGTTGTTAATGCAGCTTCAAAGTCTGGATAATGTTTTTGTGTTAGTTATATGTGTCTTGTTAAATAAGATATGAACTTTGTCTCATAACATTTCCGATAAAAAAAAATCCAAAGTTGATGCAGTTTCTTCTTTTTTCTTACATTCTAAAAATGTGAGTTAAAAAAAAAAATCTGCAAAGTTTGGGATTTAGCCTTAGTTACATTAATTTACAAATAATGTAAAAAGAAAATTTTAAAAAGTAACTGAATGTATTTAGGTATTATGGTAGGCTATTTTGGACTAAAAGACTTATAAAATAATATGAAGTAAGAAGAGTTTTTCTTTTATGATAATTTTTCTTGATTTCATTGTATATAATACTAAGAAAGGTTAAAAATGTTTGGAATCATATTGTGTTTTTTAACAATCATTAACATTTAGCTTTTTAAAGTGTTAAACATTTAAAATAGTCCCTACAAAAAAGTCAGCTTGATTGTTAAATCTGATTTTTGTGTTTCACATCTACACTTAGAAAAATGCTTTAAACTGTTTTGGTATATTTAATATTAGCTATCTGTAAACTTATGTGATTAAGAAAATCACTACTTTAATCCAAAA
This sequence comes from Hydra viridissima, assembly GCF_058129835.1. Classification (NCBI taxonomy): domain Eukaryota; kingdom Metazoa; phylum Cnidaria; class Hydrozoa; order Anthoathecata; family Hydridae; genus Hydra; species Hydra viridissima. The sequence continues at coordinate 866,394 of NW_028324319.1, forward strand.
TAAGTTAAAAGCAATTAACTTAACTCAATTTTAAACTCCTTAAACATGAAAAAACTACGCATATTGCATCAAATGGAATCAAATGAAAAAACTACTTCAGTGACAGAGTGGCACTGAAGTAGTCAACCTTGCTAAAATAAAAACACACTTTGTGATTAGCCCCAAAAAATGAACAGCCCAAATAAGTATAAAAATGATTTTTGAAGAAGGCTGCAACAATCTTTAACAATTATAAAATGATTCAACTAGGTACTGTTAAAGCTTCGTACACACATTCATCATCTGATAAAATGTACATAAGAAATTTAATAAGTCTTTTTACCTTCGATATCCTCTATTGCTCCATTTTCATCTGAAATTCCTGAGACAAAAAAGAACTGCATTTACAACTTCCAGGAAAGAAAAATTCTTTTAGTGAAGTGAAAACATTTTTTATGTTTTAGAGGACAATTTTATCAACCTGAAAAGTTACTTTATTAAAAATTTTAGGAAATCCAACAGTGAATGAAAATAATTGGAAATATTAAGGGTCTGCGTATTGTTTCATTTCTGTATCGTTCTTATCATTCCGATATGATTGCGGAAAAAAAGTGTCATCGGATTGACAAGAATTCCGGTATATACCGAGATTTAAGCTAATTACAAGACCGAATAAATTTTTTTTACCGATTTTTTTGTCGCAATTATTCCGGTAGCTTTTTTTTTTCCGCTATCGTATCGGCATGATAACAATACGGAAATGAAACGATACGCAGAACCTTAGAAAATATGTTAACAATTATTTTTTACAGATGCATTTGCAAAGCCTTTTGAGTGATTAACATAGTGTCCTAAGTATTCCTTGTATGGAGTTGCATTAAAACTAAGTAATTTTTTTAAACTAAATCAAATAGTTAATACAAACATTTTAAAACTTAAATGCAAGCAAAATTAGTTTAGCTCCAGTATTCAATATTCTTGTGTAAAATCCATATATGTAACTGCCAGCAATTGTTTCATTTTATAACTTTTCTTTATTCTTCAGTGTGCTCTTTGGAGCCAAATTCCCTTTACATTCTATAAGTTTTTATATTTTAAATATTTGCATGCAAACACTCTAAAAATTATTTAAGAAAAACCATAGTTTGAATTTATGTAATATTTAATTCAGGTAATATTATTTTTACATTAAAATGTTTCCAAAAATGCATAAACATTTCCTGACCTTTTGCTTTTTTAAAACTCTCTTTTGAAATAATGCGGCTCTTCCTTTCATAGTACACAATTATTAACTACGTCAATGGAGAAAGTCATATATAATATATTTTTATCTCTAAATCTTAAACTCAAACTGAAATCAAAGCTTTTATTTATTTCCTCAAATATAGTTGGTCTGGCTGTTAATTTGTCTTGCCATGTAGTCTCAATCACGTTAGTAACTTTTGCCACATATGCATCAACTTTGCCACAACTTTTGCATCCTTTACATACCACATTAATTATGCATCCTCTTTATGTAAACTGGGAATGTGACTTAAGTTTATTCATTTACCAGATTTGATTTCATTAAGCAAAAAGTAAATCTTTGAAAAATAGTATAACACTGTGCCATGCTAAGGAAAAACTGCTAAAAAGCTCAAATGTAATTACAAGAGCTTACAAATCAGATTTTTTGTTTGAAGAATCCACACACAAATACAAAATTCAGGACTTGCGTTGGCAAAAGTCATTCCTTGGTTGTTGGACATGGCTATGTTACAAGTAACGGCTGGTTTTATATCTGCAAAATAATCAAAGCCGCTAACTTTTAAAGCTATCATTGAATTGCTGTTATTATAATCTTTAAAAGCTTGATTTCTCTATGAACTGTGTTCACGCAAATATTCAATCCCTTTTTTAAATTTATAAAAATAGTTTGTTTTGTGTTGAGATAAAATTTTTTTATCTTCGTTTAGGAGACTAATTATCAGGGACAGCAATAATTAGCTGGGACAGATTATTGACTTCCACGCCCTCTATCTCGGTGGCGCGTAATTCAATAAACAAAATTTTTGATATAACAGACAAACCGAGAAAGTCAACATGTTGAAATTTTGTTGCAATTAGTATTTTTTTTTTCGAGAAAATTGGCTTTTAATTAACTTCACAGCCATTTGCTTGTTTTTGCTTGTTTTAACTCATTTTTTTGAAAACTAACGCTGGTGTTCCTTAAACTCTTTTTAGGAAACTGAGTTTGTAGTTATGAAATATTTCATAGTTTTATGCCGTCCATTTCACCAGCATCTTCTAAATGTCGTAATATGAATCAGTTAATACACATTTAAATTTCAATTATGATAAACTTGTAAATTAGTGACATAACAACTGTATTGGTAAAATAACAAACGAATACAGTACGAAATTTTCAATGGTACTCAGATCATCTAAAAACAATTTTAAATGGACTCCGTTATGCAATAGGGGACCAACCAACATTTTCAATATTTCGAGATAATTAAGAAAAACAATTTTAAAACCAGACGTAATTTCAGTTTTACAATATGAAATTGTTAACAAATACATTCACAGCCTCTTGCTAATGTGACTATAAGTAGAATATTATTATAGATATTTATAATTAGCCTTTTTTCCAACTAATTACTCATTTTTTAAAAAATATTTGGTTGGTTCCCTATTGCATAACGGGGTCCCAATATTTCTAAATAATTAAGTTTTTAAAATTAAATATGCTCTTGATTTGGCATGAATTTTTAACTAATTAAAAAGGTGGTACATACAGTGGCGTACCTAGGGTAAATAGCGCCTGGGGCAAACACCGATCTCGCGCCCTTCCTCCCCCACATAAAGTGCTTAATTACAATTTTTTAACAAGTGATAACACAAACTTTTAATAAAACTTTATTATTCATTATAAATAAGCAATTTTTTTATGTAACATATATTACAAATTTATTTTTCTAGCTTTAATTGCTGCAAATTTCTTAATAACATTGTCAAAATCAATTTCTTCGGTAATTTCTCGCTTTATGCTTAGTAAAGCGAGATCGCAGAGACGGCTTTGGCCCATCGAAGCTCTCAAGTAAGAGTTAATCAGTTTAAGTTTACTAAATGATCTTTCACAACTAGCTACAGACACAGCTATTGTTAGCAATAATTGCAATGCTATACGCATATTAGGGAAAACGTTTTCGTCTCCATATTCAACTATAAACATAAGTAGTTGCTCGGGACTTGATATTTTTTCCTTACGGCTAGTAAGCAGCACTCTACAGCCCAAAATTTATTCGTACAGTTCTCGTCCATCCACATCAGAACTGTAGACTTCGCCAAATTTTTTACATTGATCTTTTAAGTGACTGATTTCCGTATTGAAACACAACCCTTATACATCAAGAAGAAATCCAAATTTTTCATCAATTTCCATTAATCGAACGCTTCTTTTTTCAATTCATTGAAAAAAGAAGCGTTTTTTTTCATCATTTCTTCTTTTGTTGTTAACTCAACATCTCTATACATTTCGCCATCCATTCTTTTTTTTCTTCTTTGACGTCTTTCAAATTCAACACCCCATTCGTTGCAAATTTGAACTCCTTCTTTTATTGAGTCATTAACTAAGACTTCTCTCTCACTTTGGAAATAATCTTGGAGCAATTTCAAATCTAAAGCTGCATTATGAAAGTTCATTTTAGGGTCCTGCAACCTCTTTTGAACACGGTCAATTCGGCCAAGAATCTTGTTCCAAAACCCTAGCAATTTGAGAAAGTCATACGTTAAAATTCTATTATAAAGCTGCTTTGCATCGCTTTTCGTTTTATTTGACGAGCTTTCGTCTACCATTAAGTTCTGAAGAACTTCCACTATTTCATCAATGTAGGTGTGTACAGGTTTTACTGATTCTGTTTTGGCGCTCCACCTGGTATCGGAATCGGACTTCAAAGTAATAGGCACAGCATCTTTAAGTTTTTGCCATCGTTGAGTTGATCTTGAGAAAAAAACGTAAAGCGCAGCGATGGTTCCAAAAAAATTAACCATCATTACTTCTTCGTTAGCCGCATGTACGCCTTCCAAATTAAGACTGATTGTCAGAATTGACAAATATTGCAAGGTTGTTTTTTTCCTTTATTATTTGATGCACACCACCCTTGTGGCCTGCCATTACAGCAGTATTGTCATAGCATTGCGACCTGCAATTTTCTACATTCATATCGTCATTTTCTAATTGCTCCAATATTGTTTGAGCTAAGCTAGCTGCATTCTTATCGCTGAGTTGGATAAAGCCAAGGAAAGATTCTTTTACATATACTGTTTTCTTCCAACAACCATACATACCTCTATAAACTATATCATAAAATATTGGTTCATAGTCATGTCTTTTTGATTTATTTTGACAAAAATAAAACTACAAATAAAAAAGATTAAAAAAAAAATTACAAAAAATAATTATTCTTAAAAATAATTATGCAAATACCCTAATTATGCAAACTTTTTGTTCCAATATATCTTTTTATTGCAAAAAGATATTTAGATCAAACTTCGCAAACTAATCAATAATGGTGCAATGCATGTTCTGAAGTTAAAAAATGTTAATAAATCCAAAGTATAACTTTAATTTGCTCAATTACAATAATTCGGGTAATTTTCCCTAAAAAGAAGAACAAAAATGCGTAAATAAGTAAGTAAATAAAGTAAAATAAGTAAAAACAAGAAAATAATATTTTTTTAGTTCGAAACATAGACTTCTACGTAAAGAATGAATCCTGAAAATTTCAACAAATTTGACGTAACAGATTTTAAGTTAATTACGATCAAAGTTAAAAAAATGGGAATCTGATAAAAACTCGTTAAAAGAATGAAAACTAATCTAAACAATTACAATAAAGTCTATGAACACAAATATAGATAGAAAATGATATAAATTCAGCTATCACCCTGGTTGCTAAGACCGTTGCTAAGGAAATAGAAAATTATAAACATTTCAAATGCTAAATTAGAATAATTAGAATAATTTAGATGCTGTTTAATCTAATTTTGATCCTATTTTCAGAATCAGCAACGTCAAATTGACCCGAAAAATTGATAATTAAAATTTTAAGAATTTTGAATTTTTTGAGGTAAGTACCACCTTAATGTAAAACCATGCAATGAAGATATTTAGGTTTTTATTATATTTTATTACAAAACTGCTCACTGTCATTATTAAACCAAACGAAAGTTTTAATGATAGTAAGATAAAAATACATTTTTTTTGTGCTAGTTTTTTGTTTTTTTTTTAAATCTAAGTTAACTAAGGGAAATGACGAGTGACAGATTTACAGCAAACCTTTCCTTTCAATTACTGTGTCTCAGGAGGATAACATATATCAGGGAGTTTATTTCCAAAGCATAAGTTTGGCAAAAGATATAAACAATTAAACATACCTGACAAGCCTGAAAGACGTTGCAAAATTGCAATCAAAAACATAAAGTCAAGCTGTTTCAATTACTAAACAAGAAACATAAATCTCAGGAAAAAGGGCGATGTATTTATGCAATTCCCAGAGGAAATATTCCAGATACCCCAAAAAAAGTCTTTACTTGCAAAGGTCATTGGACTGATTTCGAAACTTGTCAAGTTCATTGAAACTTGTCAAGTTCATTCACAAACTATTTTCATAACTAGATGAGTTGGAGCTCACCAGGATGGCCATTGATATAATAGTTTTAAATGTCTGTGTAAAAAAATGAACAATTATAGTTTTCTGTTTCCATTCACTAGAAGTTTTGTAAGCAAGGAGTATATTGACAGTTCTGCTACTCCAAAAATTTTTAAAGTAAAAATTAGCATGCAGCTTGAAGGTTTTATATTTGGAATCAGATACTCTGTTAAGCCCCTACACACCAATTAAATACAATAAACTACACCCTAACTTATCAAGGCGATGACGTATTTGGAAAAACAATCCTGATAATTTCACGGCTGCTGTTTTAAGTTTTGTGATTTGCTTATTGTTTGCAAGAAAGAAATTTTTATGCAAACCACTAACAGAAATATGCAATTGGAAAGTTGCCATTCTATATGACTAAAATAAAGTAAATTTGAGATTACTTAAAATGATTGTTTTGATCGATGATTAATCAATGATAAAATGATTGGTTGAACTCGCATGTTTAAATATGTAAAATTTTATCTAATTATAATCAATGAAATAAAGTATTTGTTTCATAATCTTTCAAAGTTGATGCTTGCTTTATCAAGATCCTTTAAAACAGCCTTGGGTACAGCAGAGTATATTAGTCAATAGGGTTTAGATGAATTAGATGACTCAATATTTTATTAAAAAGAAATAGGAGGCTACACCAACTTAGCCTCCTACTATATTCTATACTAGTGCAGCCTCTATAACCCACCGGCTTCTTCCATTAAAGAACTCAACAGCTGATCTGAAACAATCAAGCGTCAGTATTTCAATCGATCACTTACAGCCAATAAGTTTTTCCATCCATGTCTTCATTTCAAGTCTCATTAGATTTATGATGATGACAGAATTTATGGCGAATGTATATAAAGAGACTCCATGAAAATTTATTATCAAACATTTACTTAAACGGTTATTACATGCTAATGACACCTCGGTCAACAAGAACCTGCTTTAAAAGTGTAATTAATCCAGTGGCGGATCAAGGGGGGCTAGGGGGGGGCTATAGCCCCGGGCCCCACAATTTTAGGGGCCCCGATTCAAAGTAAATAATTTTTTATTAACTCTGAAAATTAATTCTTTTACTAACTTAAAAGAGCCAAAGTTAAATTTACTAAATTGTCTGAAAACAAAAGCACAAAAATAAAATAACTGTCAACAAAAACGCTGCATTATATATTTTTTTCCGGTCTTTGACAACGAAGGAGCGCAACTACTTCTACAAAAAAAACTTAGCTCGTTTATTGAAAAAGACTATTCGGATAAGAACAAAAGAAAGGTAATTAAAAAATTGAGCAACGGAGAAAACCAAGTTGATTCTTTAAGCGTATCTGACAAGTTTCGAGTGAATACATTTTTTGTCATTATTGACAAACCTGTGACACAATTAACTATAAGAAGTGATGGTTACAACCACGTAAATAAGTTATTTGGATTTCTATCGAAGCTGTTAACTATTAGTACCATGGAATTGCAAATTAGCGCGAAAAAAATTGTAGACGTCTACTCAAATGATTTAGAAGATAGTTTCATATTTGAAATAGAACAATTTGTAACATTATTAAAGTTGCAGCCTCCGGGGTTTTTTTCGCATAAAAAAGATAAATCTGAGACTGAAAACACATTGATTCCTCTGCATGTTTTAAGTTGGATTGTTGAAACCGATATTATTGATGTATTTCCAAATGTTTATATAGCATATCGCTTGTTTCTAACTATTCCCATAACAAATTGCGAGGCTGAGAGATCATTCTCTACTCTTAAAAGAGTTAAGAACATGCACCGATCAACAATGGTCCATAGTCGTTTAAGTAATATAGCAAGATTAACTTTTGAGTCAAAATTATTAGAAACTTTGGATTTCAGCGATGTGATTGCAGATTTTGCGGGAAAGAAAAGCAGAAAAAAATCACTCAACTTAGTTCAATAAAATAAATATAAAATTTGTATATAAATAAATATCCGTGATAGCGTTTTCAAGAAAGTCTTAGTTTTACTCATTTTTGTCGTTGTTAGTGGAACGGGGCCTCCTACTTTTAGATAGCCCCGGGCCCCGAAAAGTCTTAATCCGCCACTGAATTAATCATTTATGTAAACCCGGAGTAATGTATTTACATAGCCCAAACCAATGATATATATTAACTAGACATCTAACTCAAGCTTCCGTAGCGAAGCAAATTGTTTGCCAGCCAGGTTTGTTTTTCCAGCCTGAAATGACAAAATGTTAAATAAAAGCAAAACAAAAATAAATTGTCAGTTTAAATAAAACGGCAACCGGCATTAAAAACTTTTAAAATCTTGCTTCACTTTTTCTTACGGAATTTTTGTGAAGTTAGACATCGAGTTAATATATATGATTGACGTAACCGGATAAAAAAACCGAGACTATATAATTTTTTAAATTTTATTTAACACTAAAACCTTGTAAGATATAATTTACAAATTTAATAAAAAGTATTCACTTTAACAATTATTACTTTTTTTTTATCAAATATTTTCATTATTTGCAAAACTGCAAACAATGAAAATATTTGATAAGTCAAAGATCTCTAAGATAAAGCTGAGCATAAAATGCTTTCCAACTTATTTTTAACAAGCAGCTAAATAACTCTAAACATTACGACTACTATAATTAGTGAGCCATTTTTTTACAAAATTTCTACCCGCAGTTTTTGGTTGCAGTTGCGCGTCATTCAGGCCTATTATGCAGTAGGCCATGGCATACGGTCAAAAAAAACTTTTAAATCTTTAACAAAACGAAGACTAACAATCTAAAAACACTGTTTTGAAAATATCCCAGAAATTAAAACCTTTTTAAAATTTCTCGAACGACGTTAAAACTTTTTTTGAACCGAAAACAAATTTTTCGAAAATTAATTCAGCCAAATCATATTTAAGAAAACAACATATTAATAAGGTCTGATGACCATTAGGTTTTGTCGACTTCTTCTCTGATTGGTAGTTCTTTGCTAAATTTTTTTTTTTTTTTTGGTTTTCCAGCAGCAAAAAAAGTTTCTATTAACAAAATTAAAATGGAATATCATAAAGTTGAAAGTGAAAGAAACAAAGCGTAGTTTTTTATTTCTGATGGTTGTGGTTATGTAAAGAGCAAATTTTGCTTTAAACAATTTGCAGATGGATCACCAACTTTTATTTTATCAATGTTTTCTTGTTTAGTATCAGCTGAACTTGTTCAGTATACAATATATTTTGTAAGCACATTAAGTGTTCCAAGTTGACTTTTATCTTAAATTCAAAAAGGAGTGTTTTTTTGCTTTTGGGTTTTAGTTAATTTGGTTTATCGAGACAATAAATATTTTAAATCTATATTGGATGCAATTCAGCAATTTCATTATTTGATGAAGGGAAAATTTTTTCGACATTTTGTACTTTCGGTATAATCATGTAACTGCTCCTGAGTTGAGGAACAACAATTATATTCTTCTTTATAAAAAGAAAGCCGGAAAACGTTTTCTTTATTTTACTTATTGTGATTATCATTACAGTTAATCACACATTTTTCATTAATACATAAAAAGTCCCCAGTTCCGAGCCCCAGGACTGCTTGTAGAAGGCCTTAATTTGGCATGAATCAGAAAGATAAAACTGGTTAGTAAAAACTTTAAATTACAAAAATTATTTGAAACTCATTTTTATGGGGATGAAATAATAATAATGAGGTTTTTATAGCTTGAAAATATAGAAACTATTCTAATGCGATGAGAAATGTCAAAGTATATGGCTACATATATTGTTTAATTACATAAAACATACTGTTATAAAATACTTAAAAAAATTAAAAAGTTAAGGTGGTAACCCTTGAAATAATTTATTTTTTGAGTTTAAGCTATTTATTGATATATGGTAGTAAAACTTGATTCTATTTCAAAAAATAATAAAAAAAAATCATTCAAAATTTTTTTTTTGCCTTGATTATCCAAAAATAAATTAGTTAAACTTCAAGCAACATCTCACTATATAATAATTCTACAGCTTTGAAATTTTGCAAAAATGTTTATTATATACAATATTTTCATTTGTCTTAGGATTTTTTGATTTGCCTTGATAACTCCAAAGTTATGCAAAATGTTTCAGAGTTAATTTATTTAGTCAATCAAATAAGTACTAAATTTCATATAAATCTGAAATTTGCTCTTTATATTACAAAATCCTATGAGAAATGATTTATCAATGTCTTATAAAAATGTCCTAAAAAGTTCAGTTCATAAATCCATACCATTTTTAAAAAACCATGTTTTAAAATGTGGAATGTCTCAAAAATTATTAAACCTGGGAAACGAGACTTTTAATAAAGTATTTCAAAAATAATGCTTAAAAACCAATACACAATTATATCAGTATGTTGACAATCATGTTAAAAAAACTTATTTATGTTATACATTTTTGAAAAGCTATTAAAATTCTTAATTAAATATAATAGAAATATTCTTTTTGAAAATTTCATTAAAAATCAACATTTATTTCTAGGGTTACCACCTTAATTATATAAATAGCTAATTATGTAGACTTGGCGAGGTCCAGGTTTGAACGGTTTGAAAATACTCGGTGCACGTGTATCTCAGTGTATCTGCGTTTTGAAAATTCGCAACATATAGTAACCAGCTGCGATTTCTTGAAACGTTACTGACCACAGTTTGTTATTTTTTCTTCATTGAGATCTCGTTGCTGAGGTAAGCGTGCTGAGTGACTTTTAAGCAAATAGTTTACTTTTTTTTTTTTACTTATTTTGTTTAATTTTTATTTTTTGTTTTTAAGTACAAAAAGTTAAATAGCAAAAAAATACTTTTTTTTTTGTTGCGTAAAAAAACAAAATAAAATTAAAACGAAAATAACCAAAATTCGCCATCTTCAACTATTTTTTGAAAAAAACAAAAACAAAAACAAAAACAATATAATAAATAATCCAATTATATTTTAAAGATCTGAGGCCAATGCTATAAACATTAAAAACGAAGTTTTTTCCGCAAAACACCAACTTTTTACCGTAAAAAAGCGAAGAAAAAAAACAGTCGATTGCTATAAACATTCAAAAAACTCCGTTTTTAAGATAAAAGCTTCGCTATTAAATCCAATTTGGATTTAATAGCGAAATTTTTATCTTAAAAACGGAATTTTTGTATTATCCAATGCTATAAACGAACAAAGGAATCACTTTTTTAGATAAAAAATGCGTTTTTTCGAAAAAAAACTTCAGATAGATTTTTGATCTCAATTGTAGATATTTTCTTCGTGATTTTTGGCGGCTATTGTGGAACAACGTTAGCACTTCAAAATCATTGAACATTCTTTGTTTGTGTTTTTATGTAGATATTTTATAGATAAAACTGAAAAGGATTTTGGTAACTCCATAACATACTAATCACTTAAAATCTGCATTTAATCGATTATTCAGTTCCTTGTAGTGTTTCGTTAATAAAGCATGCATGAATTTA
>NW_028324319.1:1065000-1135229 GCF_058129835.1 Hydra viridissima
ATACTGTTGAACGACCCAGACCAAAAAGGTTGCTTATGGTTCGAATATCAGAAGACCCAGAAAAAAAATACAAAGTTACTGCAACTTTCTGCTCAACTGAAACACTCTTTCTATAGTTAGTGTCTTTTGTTTTTACATATATTGTTAATTCTGAACATAAGTATAGAAATGCTTCTTTTGTCATTCTGGTATTTGCAACCCAGTCAGATTCTGACCAATACTTATTCATGTTATCAAAATAAAACTGCTGAGATCTCGATTTCTTCCAAACAAACCGAGGTCTTGAGATATAGCTGAATAAAATTTGATTTATCAATTCCAAATGAAAGTAACTTCTATGGCGTCGTCTTCTGCAATACTGCAGAACATTAACTTTAGTTAGGAAAATCGATATCTCTTGATTTCGTAAACTTTCCATTTTGTTTTTGTTTTTAAAAAATATTTCAAAGTAGACGTGACCGAAGTATTGTATAAAAAAATTTTTGCTTGAGCTAGCAAATGTAAGTTTTATTCGGTTTCGTAAAAATGAACCAGATTTATTCTGGTGTGACAAGGATAATAGTTGAAAAAGGTTTCAACTGAACCCCGTTTTAAAAGCGAGTGTTATTAAAACTCGGTTTTGTTGGTGTGAATGGGGTATTAAACGAATGTTTACATTAAACTTAGTTTTATTTATCTTGAAGATTGATATTTAAAATTCACTTAAACACATAAACTTCTTCTAAGCTAAACTTTACATAAACTTTATACTTTGTCCAATAGATTTAAATCAGGGTTACAGATAACCATCAGGAATTATTCACTGAATCAGCAAAGCTTTTCGAGCTTTTTTTGGACGACCTGGCTTTCTTTTTTGGTGCATTTGAATATTTTTGGCTTCAGGAGGTGGATTGTACAATTTCAAACGTATTGCTACTCCTACTGAATGCTTACAGGAGTAATTTTTGAAGAAATGAGGACAAGTACATTTTGCATCTTGCCAACTGTCATCTTTCATCTGAACCACCCAAATTCCAAATTGGTTCTTAACAAATTCATCGAAAGTGGCATCATTTTGATTTTTGTAGATCAAAATGTCTTCTTTTTTAATTACATTTTGCTCCCCACTTGGTATGTAATAAAAATTTTCTGCTTCTTTATTTTCTGTAAGAATTTCTTTCTTGGATTTTACCCATTGGTATGCTGATGTCTTGGTAGCCAAACTGATTGTTGTTGTTTTTGAAAACAACTTCAGATTATTTTTGTAACCAAAAGACCAGTTTTCAATTATCTGCAAAGCAACAACTTTGAACTTGCTGATAGGAAATCGTTCATGAAAGGTGTGCTCATCTTTAATTACTCTATTACATGACTCAAGACAGTTGTTAGTGGTTGGGGTGAAATGCCTATAGCCCTCATACCAATTGGAGTTAGTGTTAACCCACTCTGTTTTGAAGTAAAGTAAAAACAAATGTTCTTGGTCATCCCACTTTTTAAAAAACAGATTGATGGCAATTAAGAAAGATTCTGGGCTTGATAACTTTTGTAATGTTTCAATATCTGTCAAAATTGATGTTCTGTTCTCTATTTTCACCATGGATTTAATTTTCTGTGAAACATTTCGGTACATGTGTGCCCAACACATCACAATTTTTTGTTCTTCACCAAAAACTAACTTAAAAGCATTTTGAATGGATTGAGCAGCATCAGAAACCAAAACCTCAGGAGTCATAACAACTTCAAAAATATTTTGGACACCTTTTCTCAATGCTTCAAATAAAAATGTAAAATCTGCAGTTTTTTCAGACATACAAACTCCTATGCCAAAATGATGAAAATGGCGGTCAGAATCAGATGTACCAACAACAAAAACTGGATAGCCTTGCCAAATGAGTTTGTAAGTAGCATCAGCATGGATGATCTTTGCATCTTTGGCAAGACTAAGCAAATGTTTGGTTGAAGCAAAGAATCTGAAAAGGAACTCTTCATCATATGTCACTGTATAGGACACAATAAATGCTGTATGTTCATCTTTTGGCACTGAAGAGTTTTCAATAAACCACTTTTCCAATTCACCTAGACCGATGTTAGTGACTCCAAACTTTTTCTTTCTCAATTTTGCAAGGTTTCATTTGCAAATCAAAAAGTCTGTTGATTTCTAACTGAACTTTTTCAGAAAGTTTACCTCCCCTTTTAGTCTCAATAGAATCATGTGTGTGTTGTGAAGTTGTTCTGTATAATAATACATTAGATGAGAAACTGTCATACAAAAGATAAATGCTTGCAGCACATTGAGTTCCTTTAACTTTCACAAGATTACATCGGTAGTAGTCTTTTTGACCTTCTTCAGTTTTGTTTCGAAAATCAAAACTCCAATTTTTTTCTTTGTTCAAAAATTCTTTGACTTCATTTAAATTTTCTAATTTGCAGTGAAGTTCCCATTGCTTGTAGGTTTTTTTTTTTTTTTGGAGAACAAGGTAGTGAATCAGCTTCACTTTCTGATGAGTATTGAGGAATGGAATTCATAATGTATTATGATTAAAAGAAATCTGAATATTGCTCTAATAATTGAAAAAAATCTTACATGAAAGTAAAATGATGTAGCTAGCTGCTACTGCTACTGTTACTGCTACTGCTGTTACTACTACTACTACTACTACTACTACTACTGTTGCTGCTGCTGCACTTGCTACTACTACTACTACTACTACTACTGCTATTACTACAACTAGATTTTTATATATATATATATATATATATATATATATATATATATATATATATATATATATATATATATATATATATATATATATGAAATTTATTTTACTAGAACTAATATTAAATTACTGGAAAAAAAGTATTATCTACTGGAAATAAAATTAATTACTGGCGGTTTATTTACTTACCGGAGATTAATTATTTTCTACTGAAAATAATATTTTTTTACTGGAATTTGTAGAAAGTGAAACCGGGAAAAAAGCTATTTTTTACTGGTGATTTAAATTGTCGCGATTTCAGTTTAGTGCACAATAATCATTTAATGCATATCTAAGATAAATTGAATCTAGTTTTGTTTAATTACTTGTTAAAATACTAAAAATAATGTTGTATAATTAGAACAATTTAAGAAAGTAAAAATTCTTTTAGAAATGGCTAGAACATTTTTATTTATATTTATGCAATTAAAGATTGAACTAATTATAATTTTGATGAATGCCATGAAATATATAAAAATTAATTACTCAAAGATTTCTTCTTCTATAGTTTCTAGAGCTTCAAGCTCATCTAGTTTTTTCCGTTTTATTTCAGAGGCAATTTTGACAACAGATGTAAAATGACCAGGTTGAACAGATTTAAGATGTGTGCGTAGAGAAGAAGTATTATATCCTGCCTGACGAATATTTTTACCACAATATTTGCATTTAGCAAGTGCTTCTTTCTTAACTTTGTCAACTGAAATACGTTCAAAATGCATCCACAGTGGCCTTGTTTCCATTTTTAGATTATTAACTGTTTTTCAAAAATTATAATTTCACAATAATTTGGTTTGACCGGAACTTTTGTTGTTCAAGGTTTTCTAATAGGAATGGGTCAGGCTTACACCCAAGCTCAAAACTCAGGCCCGAGCCCACGCGGGCCTGATTTTTAGCTAAGGCTTAAAAAAACCGAAAAAAATGAAACTTACAAGGGAAAAAAAACAAAAATATATGTTTTTTTTTGGTTTAGAAAAGCCCAACTAAGCCCCCACCGAGGCCCGAGTCAGGCCTCAAAAGCCAAGCCCGCAGTCTTCAGTCCGAGCCCGCAGTCTTCAGCCCAAGCCCGACCCGAGCCTGCAAATTGTAGGCCCGACCCAGGCCTATAATTTCTAATGAAATACCTTGGTTAAATTTGCACCAATGTCAAATCTGCCATAATCATTCGGTAGTAAGAGTTTGGATAGTTTTAGCATTTTTATCCATTTCCGATGATATTAAATTCCCAAAAAATACCAAAAAAAGTCAAACTTTTTTGTGTTGTTGTTGAAACTTAACTTGTTTAAACAATGAAATGAAAATAGTCGTTTTTGATCGCGAAAACGAAAAAAACGATCAAAAACGAAACAATTGTTGGACCCTTAATAATTTACAATTTAAATAAATGTAATGATCATGCTGGTAAAAACTACCAGTATTATCATCACAATTATTTAATAAAATCATAAAAATTACATACTGTTAGACTCCTGTAACACCTTTGTTTGGTTATTGATAGCTGCAACTGAAACAAATGCAGAAAAACGTATGCAAATACTTATGAATTAAATAGACTACAAAAACAACAAAGTTGAAATTGATCAGTTTTAAGAATATATGATATTACCTATGAAGCTAGAGCATAACATAGCACTAATCTTAGGGTGTGAAACTAAAATTAAATGTCTCCTTTTATGAAATTATTGTTCATTTAAAAGGAATATTATAAAAAACAAATACCAATACTAAAAGTTGGTAGTTTATAATGTAAGTTTATCTATAAGAAGTAGCTCTAACTGAAAATATAATAACCACAACTTTTGGAAAGAACTCAAATAGACAATATCCATAAGACTAAAATATGTCATGAAAAAATATCTTAGCACTGTCATCTTTAAATATGGTGTCAGGAGAAACACCATTCCAAGTGTACTTCTCCAGATCTTTCATTTTGGTTTTTAAATCCTTTTCAGATCCCCTCGCACAAAGCTTGACTTCATAGTTAATGTTATTGATTTTTAAAGTTATAACATCGCCCTTAAATGAAGAAAAAGAACAAAGATATTATGATTGCTTTTGTGCATCAAATAATAAGAAAAAGTAGAAAAACAAGCATACTTTCTTCAGCCATATTCTCTTATAAAGAGGTATTGATCTCATAACTGTAGAGCTAAAGTAAACAGGCTCTATGAACTCTTTCAGCCCTAAGAACCAAAAAAGGAGGAAGTTGGTTGACCCTTCTTGACCCAGGTATATATTCATAAGAATTGCTTTTTTGCTAAAAATTACAATAAAAAAAAGTTCTTTAACAAGCGACTTTATCACAGGCAGTTACATGAACATATATGTATGTTATAACCTTACAAAAAACAACCAGTCTAAATTGTCATTAGTAAACATTTAAACAAATATTCATTAGGATGACAAACAAATTCAAATTATAAAACAATAATATTAAAATGTATAATTAATTAAATTAAAGTATAAAATAATCGTGTTCAAATACTAAATTAATCGTGTACAAATAGGTGTTATAAGTTTCATATTGTAATTTATATATTCAAAAAGGTACAAATTAATCATGTTTAAATAAACATATAATAGGAACAACGATATGTAAATTAACCTTATTAGGCACAGGGAATAACAGGCATCTAGTGATAAGTGATGCAATAGGAATTGAATGAACCTCCTCTGTTTCCATTACACTAATAAAAGACTCAGAAATATAAGAGCAAATTATTATTTCTGCAGGTGATAGATCAACAAAATTGAAAAGATAAATTGCAGTATTTACAGGTTTTAAAACAGAAACTAAAAATGACAAAATTTTGCCATACCTAAAATAATTATGTTCACAATTCTGCACAATATAGCTAACTAAAGAGCATCTTTTGGTATACTGTAATGAATGATAGCATTGATTATTGATTATAACTCTATGTGCATTGTAAATCTGAGTTTCATTGTATGACAAAGAAGTCAAGTTTATTACATTCATTAACTTAGTTAAAAGAGATGGAGAAAGATTTGCATTATTTATGTAGGATGATATTGATTTTACTAATGCAATCTTTGAACAAATTTGTAAAAAGTGACCTTTAGTACCTTTCATATAAGTTTTCATTAAATGATTTTTTGACTCAAAACTAAACATGCAAGAATAATAAAGAGCACCAAACTTTGAAATTTGCCAAGGATTATGCGATAATAAGTGTACATTTATTGTCGCAAAATTAGAAAGATAAAAAAAACTCATATGTCAATTAAAATACTGAACACAGGTTTCCAACCTATCGATCAAATTCCGTGAATTTACATTAATAGCAAAATAACATGACATAATGAGAAACATAAAATGAATGCAATGACCTTGAGGCGATATGAAATAAAAGTAAGGGAACAGAATAATAAGCAAGTATATTTTTGAAGTCATGTGCTTTCCACATTTTGAAATCAGTTAAAGATGGAGACCTTGAAAAATCATGTGGTGTAATGATATAGTTTGCAAGCATGTTTTAAAAATGTGGATATTAACTCTGCCCTAAAAAAAAATGGTTTAGTACGGTATTTAGGGTCAAAAAAATCAGCTGAATAAAGTTGAAGTTATATTTTCATACAACAAATGCATGCCATCAACTAAAATATTATATGGGACTGAAATATAATCTGTCAGTGAACACTGACCTTTAATTCCAAAAATAGGTTTCTTAACCTGTGTAATAGAGTTTGATTTACTTACTAATAATGGGCTACAACTAAATTCAAATGATATAATAATAACTGCAGGTTCATATGGGTACACTTGTGCTTTGCCTCTACCAGATTCGACGCGTCTTCCAGGATGTTTACGAAACATGCATCCAAATTCTCCATTGAGCTGCACAACATTCAAAAAATGTGCTTGAACATTTTTAAATCAAATACAGCAGTATAGGGATGGATAATCACAGTCAACCCAGATGGAAGATTAATTTCTTGTCTAAATCTGAACTTTTCAAAAATAGAGGGCATCAAAGAATCCCAATTAGGTTTGCCAGTGCATCTGCAAATGACTAAAAACAAAGAATTTATATACGAGACCTAATATTGTTTAGCAAGTCTAGTAGAATTGCCTGCAATGGCCAAAATGACGATTTCTTTTTAAAATAAGGGTTTGCACCATCTGCAGATATAAGTAAATGTAAATTTAAAATATCAGATGTTAATGTTAGAGCCAAACTTATAACATTTGCAGCACTAACTAGTTCTTGTCGGTATTGAATAATCATAAGCTTATAAACACTTAAAATTAGATCTAACTGCATATGTAGATTAAACACTACAAATTTATCTGTACGGTTAGGTTCTGTAGGTATTGGTAGATCAAACATTGAAGAATAATCATACACATTTTTTTTAACAAAACTTTTAATAGACTTCCATGATGTAGGAATATTCCCAATAATGAATGCAATCTAAAAAATGAATATAAAATATATACTATATGTCGATCTAATATTTAAATGCATACTACAAGTTGATCAAGCAAAAAAAAAAAAAAATGATTCTTCGAAAATGTGAAATACTTTTATCAATTGAAAATAGCATAGAAGTTAATTTCAAATATATTTTATAAAGGGTGTTTTTTTTAGAGGTATAGAACTTTAAGTTGGCATTACTGTTCAAGATGGCGACCGATTTAACAGGTGACAAGTGATTTATTCTCAGTTTGGTTTGGCAATTCATCATGAATAGACTCACGCCTGAAAAACGCTTGCAAATAGTTCAATTTTATTTCGAAAATAATGGTTCTCTGCGGAATACGTATCGCGCTCTACGTCCATTTTATCCTCGACAAAATCATCCATCAGAGCAGTTAATTCGATTAACCATGGAACGTTTTTGCACCACGTTTACTCTGATTGATAACTCGCATCCCCAGAGACGCCGTACGGTGCGTACAGAAGAAGCTATTGCTACTGTAGAGCGTAGCATTGCGGAAGACCCGAATGAGTCTATCCGCCATCGAGCACAGGAATTGGATCTGTGTCCATCCACTGTATGGAAGATTTTGCGGAAGAATCTTGGTATGCGTGCTTACAAAATCCAACTCGTGCAAGAATTGAAGCCAAACGATCATCAAGCAAGGCGTAGATTCGTCGAATGGGTCCAAAACGAGATTGCCGTTGTTCCCGATTTTCATAAGCGAATTTTCTTTAGCGATGAAGCGCACTTCTGGTTGAATGGTTACGTCAACAAACAAAACTGCCGCATTTGGAGTGAAGATAAGCCTCAAGTGTATGTCAAAACACAGTTTCATCCAGAAAAAATGACTGTTTGGTGCGCTTTATGGGCTGGTGGAATCATTGGTCCGTACTTCTTCAAAAATGATGATGGCCAGAACGTTACAGTCAATGGTGATAGGTATAGAGCCATGATTACAAACTTTTTCATTCCTGAATTGAACAACCATGATGTCCAGGAGCTGTGGTTTCAACAAGATGGCGCAACATGTTACACAGCTCGTGCCACAATCGATTTATTGAAAGACACGTTTGGTGACCGCCTAATTTCACGTTTTGGACCTGTGAATTGGCCTCCAAGATCTTGTGATTTAACACCGCTAGACTACTTTCTGTGGGGCTATGTAAAGTCATTGGTCTATGCGGATAAGCCACAAACGCTTGACCATTTGGAAGATAACATTCGCCGTGTTATTGCCGATATACGGCCACAAATGTTGGAAAAAGTCATCGAAAATTGGACGTCCAGATTGGACTACATCCGAGCCAGCCGTGGCGGTCATATGCCAGAAATTATATTTAAAATGTAATGCCACAAGATTATCTTTCTAATAAAAAAAAATTCTTGTCAATCGAATAATCCATCGTTGTGTATTGCAATTTAAAGTTCTATACCTCTAAAAAAAACACCCTTTATAAGAATCTTCTTTACTTTTGAAATTATAAATACCATCATATATTTCAATAATTCATAAATGTGCACTTTGTAGCATTTTTTATAATACCTATAAAAAATTGTCAGCATGTTTAGATTATGGCAGACATGCTACATATTTCCTGCTAGATAAATAATTAAGTATTCCTCACTACTATATAGCTACACCTTCTCTTATAGTACACTTTTAAAAATTCGCACACCAAAGAATTTATATTAAATGTAAACATTTAGCAATTTGAATTATTTATGGAATCAACTGACATGTATTATTGATTAATTACTTTACATCTAAATTTAAAGGGAACGAATAAGGTCATTGTTTCTATCGTTTGTATTAAAACCATCAACACATGCTGTGGTTTTGATTCTGATAGCCATAGTAATTCTCTTCTGCTTTGTAGACTCAAGAACTCAGTGAAAAATAACATTTATTTATTTACATGTTATCATAACATGTAAATAAAGGAATATTATTTTTCCTCTAAATTCTTGAGTGTATAAAGCAGAAGAGAATTGTAAGAATATAATAATTATGTTAACATATTTTTACAAATCCTTACATTGCTACCTATACATTTTTGTATATATTTTATTTTTATACATTGGAAATTGAAGAACAACCACCAACTGATCTACCTGGTAATTGTAGTGCTGGTAGACTAACAGCACTACAATTTACAAAAATGTAAAACATACTATTTAGATAATAAACAGGGTTTGTATACCTGAAACATTTTAATCACTCCTTCAATTGAACTGTTGCTAATGCCGGGCTGAACTGCATAAAGTGCAATCGAGGCATTAAAAAGAGCTCTGCTTCAAAATTATATTTGGAGTCAAAATATTACTGTTAATATCAGCAGCTCTGCTTCAAAATTATATTTTGGAGTCAAAATATTACTGTTAATGAGTTTAATTAGTTTATTTAGAAATGGTAATATTAAAATGTAATGAAAAGTTAAAACTTTAAATTAAAAAAACAACTTTAAATTAAAAAAAAAAAACGAAATTAATTGCAGATATTTTAACAACAACAGATCAAATTTTTTTCTAAACAAATTTATGATAGCTTTAAATTACTTTAAATTAAAAAAAACAACTTTAAATTAAAAAAAAAAAACGAAATTAATTGCAGATATTTTAACAACAACAGATCAAATTTTTTTCTAAACAAATTTATGACAACTTTAAATTAAAAAAAAAAAACGAAATTAATTGCAGATATTTTAACAACAACAGATCAAATTTTTTTCTAAACAAATTTATGACAACTTTAAATTAAAAAAAAAAAACGAAATTAATTGCAGATATTTTAACAACAACAGATCAAATTTTTTTCTAAACAAATTTATGATAGCTTTTAAGCTTAATGCAGGTTCGTTATTAGATCTTGGTTTAATTTGTGCACAAAAGTTCCTTAAAAATATATTTGCAAGTGCGTTGCAATGTTTTTGATAAACTTCAAAATAGTAAAATTCAGAAACCAGCAAAAAGATATCACTTAAGGACTTACGACAAACTTTATCTTTTATCGAATAGAAAAAGACAAAGCAAAAAATAACCCATTAGTAAACATTGTCTGGTGGAATTTTAAGACCACCACGATCTATAGACTTGAGGTACTCACCAAACTTTTCATAATAAAGTAATGTTTGATTGAACTATTATCATAAGAATACATAGTTTGGAAACACGAACCGTTTCTATTGTTTTTCGATTTTAACTTGATAACTGAACAACGACCCGGCGAACCTGCATAAGTTAAAAAAATGGCATCTTTTAACAGCGATTTCGAGACAAATAGTGATTTAGAATGTTTGTTTGACGTGGTTGAAGGAGGATTTTTGAACAATGACATTAACATAGTTACAGATATAGATTCTATTGTTTCTGATATCGATATTTATAGAGTTAATGTCGAACAACATGCATGCAGTCAGTATCCTAAAGCTTACAAAGCAATTAGAGGTTTAAAGAGACACATTGCATCGAAGCATATTTTAGAGAGTTTTGAAATAGGTTCTTCCAAAATGTATAATACGGAGAACTCTTCTGATAGATTGTCACCACTAAAGCTGAAAAGCATATTTGAAGAATGTGGAAGTTTTTTGCAAATGGACATGTGTTTGCCATTTGAAATTAGAAAACAGTTCTCATGCAAGAAATTTAGTTATTTAATAGATGATGCTGAAAATATTTGGCAAAAGTTAAAACCTATCAGATTTTAATGTAATTGCAATAGCTTCTAAGCCCATTGAGAGACTAAATGTATGATTTATTTTATCAAGATTATTATGGATTGTTGAGCGAATATCTGTTAGCTTCACACTTCAGCGATCCAACTTTGACTAATACACTACTCACTGAAATGTCTTCTCTTATATTAAACAATCTTTCTGATATAAAACCAAATACTATTGAATCTGTAAATACAACTCAGGAAATTACTGATGTAGAGAAAAAGAGTTTACAATATCTTGTTGGATATATTTTTCAGAGAGTTTATACTAAATTTAAAAGTAGTTATGGGTTTAAATTACAGGGTGACCACAAAGTATCCGCACAGATAAAGAGCTTAATAAAAAGCATGTAGAAAGTATTTGGAACACAAATTTTATTTTAAAACATTTATTGAACTATAACAATTATGATTCAAAGATTGAATTCGAATTTTCCTCCATCAGCAAAATAACAGGCCTGTAGGCGTCTCGGGAATGCTTCGACGGTGGCGAGCAAGTAGGCAGGGTCCAGAGAATCCCAAGCTTTCAGTAGTGATTTTTTTAAACTTTCAATATTTTTATGCGGCTTTTGGCATGCCTTTCCTTCTAGGACGCTCCAGACTGAGAAATCCATCGGGTTAAGATCGGGGCTCGATGGTGGCCATTGAGAAAAGTTGATAAAATCAGGAAAAGTTGCCGCACAAAAATCCTGAACTGTCTTCTTTTTATGGGCTGGAGCTCCATCTTGCATGAACGTCCAAATACGATTTCCAAGTTCTTTTTGAGCCCAAGGAACAATTTCTTTCTTGAGCATATCCAAATAATTGTCACCGTTGACCTTTATACCTTGTGGAACAAATATGAGCGGTGTCTTAACATGAGCCGTTATCCCGGCGAATACCATAACTGAAGCAGGATGAGAACTGCGTGAAACCGAGACATTTGGTTGAGATTTTGCCCAAACTCGATCGTTCTGCTTATTAAGAATGCTTTCCACTGTAAAAATCTTTTCGTCAGTGAACAAGATGTTGCGATAATCAATTCCGTTGAAACGGTGCAGAAGTCCAAGAGAACGGTCTTTACGTTTGACTTTAGCTGCTTGAGAAAGAAGTTGCGACTTGTTCTTCTTGTATGGTTTGAGCTTAAGCTTCTTTTTGATTATCTTTGCCATTGAAGTTCGTTTTATCCCCATTTTCTTTGCGAGACCTCGAGCAGATTGATTGGGGTTCAAACGCAGGCGATCGCGTACCTTTTTCACATTGCTCGCAGTGATCACTGTTCGAGGTCTTCCGGATTTTGGATGATTAGAACTTGTTCCCAACTCGTCAAAGCGTTTAATTGTGTCGTAAATTGTCCGTCTTGGCGCATGTAAACGGTTCTGAATGTAGCTCGCTGAGTAGCCTTTTTTGTGAAACTCGATGATAGATTGACGATAAGGAGAAACGCGCACCATTCTAAAAAAACCAATTGAACATAGTTTACAAAGTATATAAAGTAAAGTAAATAAAGTTTATGACATAATATTAACCAAAAACAACAAATAAATAAGAAAATACATAAGTGCTTTTATGCTTATATTTTCACAAGATGAAACCGTCTCGTGTGCGGATACTTTGTGGTCACCCTGTAAAAAATTTAAAAGGGTTATGGAAGATGATACTCAGAATGTGCTGCAGGGTTATGGAAGATGATACTTTTAAATATTAGAGATAGAGGGGGTTTGTGGAAAGTAAACAATAAAATTCAAGATCTTTCTCTGATATGCGAGAATATTTTTCGAAGACAAACAACACAACTTTTTTCAAAACTAGACCCTGAAGTTCTAATCGAGTACATGTTGACAAATTATATTGTTTTATCGTTTTATAAACAAGTTTGCAATGATCCAGAATCAACTGAATCTAGTAAGAATTTGCTAGAGCACTTAATTACACTAGCAAAAAGCAACCCGTAATACGGGTTATCGTCGTTCTGTTACTTAATTTATAGTGGCTGTTTTCCACAATTTAAAGTTGCGAAACCTTATCTAATACCCAATTAGAAAAACGCCTTCAAATTGAAAAAATTAAACCATCTGTATGCGGAGGTAAAATAATTTACCAATTACTTAACATTGAGTAATTTACAACCGATGTAGGTCATATCAGTGTAAGGCAGAAACATTTTCCTCGACATTGCTAAGTTCAAAACAATACGTTTTTAGCTACTGACACAAAATAATAACACTTCGTCATGCTTTAAATTGACGAAAGAGTAAAGCTAAGTTCTTGTAATATTTTTTATAACATGAACTTTGATTAATAAGATTTATATGAAGCGAAGGTAAATTATACATGAATTATTAATCTTTTGGTATTAATAAGATTTATATGAAGCGAAGGTAAATTATACATGAATTATTAATCTTTTGGTATCCCCTTGATACATGTTTCTTTAAAAAAAGGAAATTGACTTTAAAACGTTAAATACACACAGCTAAATAAATTTGTTAAAAATAACTGATCATTTGACCATAACTATATATGGCACTAATCTGACCATTTTTATATATGCCCTCTTTGTTTCAAAAGTTTTTAGTAAAGGACCTCTCTTCCCCGTTTTTGCCTTAATGGTGGTCAGGAGAATAGAGTTACTTTTATTAAGAGTAATCAAGTTTTTGATGGAGACCTTTTACCAGAATAATAAAATGTAAAACAATGATTTATATGTATAAGAATTTTTTCCTTTTAATATATATAAGAATTAAACATATAAAAGAATTTTTTCTTTCCTCAAAAGTGTTGCAAATGCAAACTAAGCTAATTAATTAGTTAAACACCTTACAAAATTTAAGTAACTCGATATTTGACAAATGCGCAAAACAACAATATTCACTCCCCGTTTAAAAAGATCCCCTAAGTTACGTACAACAAATTATTAGGCATAAAATAGAGAAAATTTAAAAAAAATTAAAATAATGGCATATATTTATATCATTTTAACTGACAGAAGTTTACAATAAAAGGTAATTAGGTTTTTTTTTTTGTAAATCGTATAATTGCGTCAATCGTAAATCTTTAAAAAAAAAACACCACATAAAAACTGAAAATCGATTTACCTATTTATAGTAACCTATTTTGACATGGCAGTTAATATAAACATTTATCGAAAATGTATCTATAAAATCTGTTTCGAAGTGCAAAAGGATTAACAATACTAATATATAAAAAAAAAAAAAAATCAAATTAAGATATAAACTGCATTTTTAGCATAATGTTGTCTTGGCTTTTAGTAAATAAATAAAATCAGTAAGTTCCAACAATGAAACTACCTATTATTCATTTTTAACAATAGACACCAACGTGAAGGTAAGCCAAGCAGTCTATCAGCACAAAACATCACACCAATAACACATAACAATAGAATATTTACACCCTTGATCCTAAAATCCAGCGAAAATAATAAACCAAATTAAAATATCAAAGGCAAAATAAGAAAACCAATTTAAAGTTAACTATATTTATCTTTTTACTCAACATGTACCTACATAAAAGTATATTTGTTTTTATGTTCAATATTAGTTATTCAATTACTTCAAATTTAGGACATTACAACACCCTAGATTTAAAGATCAAGGTTGCATACTCTCCCATACACATTTCGCTAAACATTAACAGACATTATTGTGTTACCAGAATAGTTAAAAAAGGCTAGACAATCAGAAAGGCTAGAATCAATCTTGCTCAACATAATGCCAATTCATACCACTTTGAAAACATGGAAACAACATAATTTAAACATATATACAGCTATAAACAAATATGGTTTCATTTAACACATTTAAACATTATAACACATATAAACATATTAAATGACAGGTATATTTATCAAAAACTATGAAAAAAAATATTAAAATAATAAAAACAATATAACATTATTTGTGTAACACTTTTTACCTACCATACCTTGAATGAGATGTTTATCAATTTTGAAAAACAAACTATTAAATGCTCTAGTTCCTGAACATGCAATATATAGTTGACCATGAGAGAAACACGGTTTTTTGAGATATACCCCAACTCTATCAAATGTTTGACCTTGACTTTTATTAATTGTCATTGAATAAGCCAATCTGACAGGAAACTGACAACGCTTCAGAACAAAAGGTTAATTAGAATCTGATGGAGCCAACTGAATTCGAGGAACAAAAACCCATTTACCATCAGAAACACCTGTCTAAACCTCTGTATCAATTTAATAATTTTGAAGATGTATCAATATAATAATTTTGAAGAGCACAACTTTCACTCGAGTACCATAGCATAACCCAGCTTTGAGATCTAAATTTTTGAGTAGCATAATTACACAACCAATTTTCAATGTTAAACAATGAGGTAGCATACCTGAAGGAGTTAAGCTGTTCAAAAACTCAACAGGAAAATTATTTCTTTCATTAATGTCATCAATATCAATTTGATCAGCACAATAAATTTTGACCTCTAATATTCTCTAATAATGCACTGATTTGGTATTTCAATGCATCCTTTAAAAGGATCCTCCTCTTTGACAGATATTGTTCCATTCCCAAGTTTTAGTAGCCATTGGGAAAATTCACCTTCCCCATCTTGTACTCTCATATTTTCAGCTAATGCAAACTTCTGCACCCATTGCCAATGTAAAGAACATTTTACACACAATTCTACTATTTCAACTGGTTTTGTTTATACACAATTCTACTATTTCAGTTGTTGAACATTTTCATCAAAGTTTTCTAGATTTAAGCCTATAAACTCATCAATAACAGGCAGATTGTAATCAGCCAGCATTTTACCATTTTGATTAATAATCTTTTCAATTTGATGAAGAGTAGCTCGCTCAGCTATTAGAAATGGGATTGAGCGGTGAATGAAATCTTCCATCATAAAAGCTTTGCATGTATTCCAGAGATGTAAAGGATTGTCAAATTCACAAAAGGTCAAAATAATTGAAAACAACTGTCTAATTTGCTTTGGCATACGTGTTAAAACCGCCTCAGAAAGAGTATTCTGCCATTCAGTGTCATCTTGCAACAAACCTTTCAAAACACATGCTTCACAAAACGTTTCAAGAACAATACCATTAACAGTACGCACATCCTCCCAAGATATTGCTCCTTTTGGTTGCAAAAGTAACAGTTTTAGAAAAAACAATTCTCCAGTTGGATTAACTTTATACATTCTTACTATCACCTTATTACCACCTCTTTGTCTAACCTTCCATTTACAATGTTTATCATCAAATATAAAGTAATAAGGAATGTCTACATAGGAATAGCAATGTGCTCTTTCATTTTCAGTATTTAACTTAAACCATGCTGTTAGGTGCGTATCACGTTGAGCTGCACGATCTAAAGCCATTTGTTCTGCTCCTTCTCTAAAATACAATAACTGATTTTCAGGTAGATGTTTACCAAGTCACAGCACTTTAAAAACACAGAAACAACATAATATAAGTATATGTACCAACTATAAACACAATAAATGTGTTTAAATATGTATATAAGGTTAAATATATTCCTTATATACATATTTAAACACATTTTTAAAACAATTATAAAACACATATGAACACATACACAAACAATAAAAAAACACTTTACATTATTATAAAAACACATCGATAAAATAACTATAAAGCACTTATTACCACATACACATACATATCAAAAAAGCTTATATGTAAACAATAAACATGTGCAAACAAAAATTTTAAAAATGACGCCAGAAAATTTAAAAAGATACAAAAAATATATTTACAAATAATACTCTTTACCTTCTTTTTTTTTTTTCATAAGAACTGTAACCCTCATAACAAAATTTAACCTTTACATATAATTAAATTCCAAAAGAAAAAAAGTTTTAACTCGCTTCATGGATCTTTCTCCAATGGCCGCGTGTATTTTGAGAACGCGCTCTTTTAAAGCCTAGTAACTAATGACGAAACGACGTTAAAAATTAAACGTTAAACGTTAAACGTTTCTGTACAAATTATATTAAGATTATTTATATGAGTTTGTTCATTTTCTTATGCCAAAGATGCTATTGAAAAAAATAACATGAGAAAGAAAACCTGCAAGACTCGTTTATTGCGATGCAAAATAATAAAAGCAAGTGAAGGAAATTCACATAAATATTGGCTATTAAATTAACATAAAAGACTATTTTCATAGCCACATCTTTTTAAAACATTAATGGCATAAAACTACTTTAATTCTGTTTAAAATTTTACTTAATAGTTACTTAATTTATTAAGATGGTACTTCAATGAACTTTATTTTAGCTTTTTGTTGTAAATCTCATAGTAAATTCAGGGTTATGATCAATTGCTTAATTATATATATATATATATATATATATATACACACATCACACTGATTTAGAGACAGATGAGGGCACATGCATTGACTGATTTAGCGAGAACCTGCAAGTAAGTTGATAACACTTTGAAAGGTTTAATTAGGGCAGGGATCAGCTTTTTTTCATTATTCTTCCTTTTCCTAATATAACATACTTAAAGAAAGTTAACATATTTTATCATGTTTTGCTCACTATAATCTGCAAGAGTAAGTGTATGTATGTGTGTATATATATATATATATATATATATATATATATATATATATATATATATATATATATATATATATAAGAGAGAGAGAGAGAGAGAGAGAGAGAGTTTGCCCTAAAACGTAGAAAACTATATATATATATATATATTTGTCATTGTTTTCGTTGAAAGAGTTTACACACCCCATGAACCTTGATTGTACCTAAGTTCCTTATAAAGGTTATTTTTTTTCTCAAAAAGTATATCAACATGGGTCTCAAAAGAATCAGAATTTTATATAAATTTTAGAAAAAATTGAACAAAATCAGGGGACGTTTAAAGGTAAAAACAAATAGCAGAGGGGGTCCAAAATCAGTAGTTTAACTTACTTGTACTTGATGGATGCCCGCCAACTTATTTTAATAAAATACGCCAATCGTGTTTTGTTAAGAAAAATTTTTTTTGAAAAAAATTACAATGCCTTTATGTTAATTCATTTATAGATACTCTTACCATTTTAATTGACAAATAATGTTTTTAAAACTTTGTGGTTATAAAATTAATCTTTTTTTTCAATTAATAAATGTGAAAAAGCAGGACTTGTTGGTTTTTATTTTGAATTAGTTTGAACTATTTTTTTTTTCTCTTTGGTAAAGGATTATTTTCAATATCCATGAAATTATTGTTAGTAGATTAAATGTTACCAGTAATTGGACGAACTGAAAACTGTGACTTGATTGTATTGTCCTTGTAGCCAAAATCTTTGGTAGATGGATTATCTTTTCTGCGACCATTTGCACGTTGTCTTTCAAAATAGTTTTCAAGGACATCTTGGCAGAATCTTTCAGAAAGTACAAATCAAACAACATTTTCAAGTAAAAATTTAACAACTTCTTTGAATGAATGGTCTGTAATCTGCAAATCTTCATAAGTTTGAGAAAAATTAAACATTTTTGATTTTGAGCTCTCATCAAAAGTTCCTTCTCGTTAATCTATAGATTCTTTCCACGATTTAAATTATTAGAGGAAGTTATCAAGCAAATCTTAAATCATATACTGATTCATAAGGTTTTAAAAATGCTTTTCTTTTTGTGATATGCTCAACACTGTTATTTTCATTCAAACAATCAAAAAGCATATCCATCATTAAACAAAATTCTGCAATTCCAGCAGCTTTTGGTGGTCCAAACTGCTTTAAAGCATTTCCAACTGTTTCGCTCAATACTTGGGAGGCAAGAAGTACCCTCATCACAGAATATGGTGTTAAGTTTACATGATCGCTTGTTAGTTTAGGAACAAGTTTAGACTTAATCAACCAAAACTTTAAATTTGAAAAGCATGTTATAACTAAATTTTTTAGTTATAACACACAATAGTTACAATGGTAAGAGTTTACTGATTTTACTCAATTATTTCTAAAACGTATATAAAATTTATATAAATTCTTAAATCTCATACTTTGGTAAAATATGTTCTGGAGAATTAAAAATAGTTGCTGCAAATTTATCATCCGAAGAAATTTTCCAACAATCACAAAGAGAGAGCTTTAAAATACGTTTTGTAAAATCATCAAAAGGTTTTTAACATGACGTTGTAGTTCGAGAAATTAACTCTTGAGTCACTAAAAACTCCTCACGTTTTGTAATGGATATTGAACTTTGCTGTGGTTGATTACTTTTCTTGGGAAGATTGTGAGTTGGCAATGCTCCATTATTTAAAGTTTTTCGATATGAGAAAACCCAAGATTGATCTTCAGTAAAGTGAAGCTCGCAAATATAAACGCTGAAGGAATCAATTCGTTTTTTCAAAGAACCATCGATGAGTCTGTCTCTAGTAACTACGTTAATAAGCTTATTACTCAGTTTCTTATTTGCATCATTAGTTGGAATAAGAGCTTTGAAAATGCTGAGACCTTTGTGCCTTCTTGAAGTTTAACATCCAAATACTGCACAATTTTCACCAGGTATATCAAAAAAATCAATTACAATAAAAACAGAAAGACAACTTAAAGAAATAACAGGCAATCGCTAACAACAACAATCTTTTTGTGCAGGTTCGGAAGTTCGGAAACGAGAAAAAACAGTATGAAAGAATTAAAACAATGTGCTTTTGTTCGCTTCCAAACTATATCTTTCTTATAACTATGATTGAACAAATTGTTTTAGTTATATTCATTTTTACATACATAACCAGCAATGTAAATCAAAGGTATTTTGGTAGTATCAGAAATTGATGACTCTAAATTGTATTTCTAAATTGTTAAATATCTCATTACCTGCTTCACATAAAACATATGTACAAGAAGCACACTCATGACCTGAACTAAAATCAAAAGAATCAATGTCAATATTTAAAGATAACAACAGTGATGCGTGATTTATATGCAATTTTTCTGTAATTTCTTGAATATTTATAAAGTAGGCAACCCCGGAACCTTGTCTCAATTTCCAAAATTCTTTTTCTAAGTGGTCACTTGTAAACATACCAAGAAGAACATAATCATGACTTGTTGCTTATAAATATTTACGTAGCTCGACAACACCATAGCAAGTATGGTGAATTGTTTTTGCAGTATAATTAGATAACTGCTTCATTCTTTTGCCATTTTTACAACACATTTCAAGATCCATATCACCTAACTGAAGTAGAGTATTAAAACGGCAATCATCAGGATTACAAATAGGTGCTTCTAGTGGATCATTGTTTCTTACATCAGCTCCACGACCTTTCGCATTCAAAATTTTCCACCTGGTTATTACTTTATTTATAAATACTGCAGTATCCTTAGAATTTGAAATTATTTGAGAATAGATCAGCAAGGCATATATCTTATCTGAAAAAACTTTAAAGCAAGTAGATACATTTTGCCTTTCAATGAGCTTGGAAGCTATTGCAATTACATTGAAGTCTGATAGCTTGACTAACTTTTCTTATTCTAATTGTTATAAGCATTTAAGGTGTTCCCATTTAGCTGTCCTTTAAATACCATTATCACTAGTTCTCCAGTTTTTTCTGTAAGCCATAGATTCCTAATGTTTTTCAAATGATGAACAAAGTTTTTTCTGGCATAGTATGATATAATTTTTAAAATGCTTGGTTTACACGATTACCATCACAGGTAACAACTTTTACATCGCCAGATGATAAGTAAAATTTTGAAATTGGAATCATCTTAAACAGAAATTTAGTACCACCTTTGAGACATACTATCATAATTCCCAACATTTTTTTAGCCAATAATAATGGATCAACTAAAAGTTTAATAAACAATGTTCATTATGGTAAAGCATCATTTTTTATACATTCTTCATCATAAATAATTATACAAATTTTTTGTTTTTCTTACGTGTTCTTAAAAACTGAGTCTAAGACATAGCGTCATTAATTTTGCAAACTTTTGATGTTATACGTGTCAAATTAGTAACTGATGCCGATTGAAAATTGTTTCTTAGTTTATTGTATAAAGCGCGAAATATTGAAAAATGTTCAAAACTACGTATAATTGTATCTGATTCAGTTTTTTTTTTTTTTTTTCCGATAAGCTTTGCAGACATAACTGATATTTGTTGCTGAATAATGTTTTTCTTATGATCTATTTCCATGACATTTAAAAAATGTGGTATTTCCTAGAGTTGTCAACCGGAATATTTCGTACAATTCCGGAAAAATAAAATTCTTACGGAAGGATATTGAGAATCAGGAATTTTTTTTTTTCGTACCGAATTTTACGAAACAAAAAAAACCGTCGATGTTCATTTCGCAAATGCCACTTACGAAATGTCGCCTTTCGCAAGTTGAATTGCGAAATAAAACTATTTTGCTACATACGAAAGTAGCGCTTACGGAAGTCGCACTTGCGAAACGAGTTCTTTCACTAAACGACGTTTTGAAGTCTATAATAAATTTTTGTTGGCCAAACGGATATAACTGTAAAAAATAAAATTTTATATACCAAAATGTTTATAATAAAATTTTATTTTCAGTATTGCAACATGAACATTTTAAGGTTTTATTTTACTTTTTGAAATAATGATAGAAAACCAAATTTCTTTCGAAACGAAACTCTTTTGCACCGCAACTTACGAAACGGTTCTTAACTGAAAAACACTTACGAAACGCGGCTAATTATAAATATTTAATTACCTTTCATGAATCCAATACGTATAATTAACTAAATAACTAAAACACTAATTATTATAATATATTTAATATATTTAGTTATAGAATATAACGGGGCCTAACGCAACTAAAATTTAAAAATTTTAGCTGCGTTATGCCCCCTTATATTCTGTTTCAGCACCCCCACCCCGTCCTAACTTTCTTAATCTTTCTACGTCACTGTATGTATATATATATATATATTTATATGTGTGTGTGTGTGTGTGTGTGTGTGTGTGTGTGTGTGTGTGTGTGTGTGTGTGTGTGTGTGTGTGTGTGTGTGTGTGTGTGTGTGTGTATATATATATATATATATACAGATATATATGTAAAAACTATTGAAGAATCATTTAACAACATTACTTAAATAATAATATTTTTGTGTATAACAGTTTAATAAATTCTTTTGAGTCTATTCCGTAAGCGCACATTCCAAAACGCTCCTTCCGTAAGGAACTGTTTCGCAAGTATTCTTTCGAAATGATTTGTTTCACAAGTTTCTTTTCGTAAAGAGTTATTACGGAATAATTATTATTTATTTTTTTCGTATAACGAATTATGAAAGGTGAATTTGCGCAAGAACAAATTCCGCAATAGCAACTTGAAATACGGAAGATAAAAATGCGAAATTTTCGCAAGTTTTTGTTTACGGCGAACAACCCTAGTATTTCCTCAAACTTTGACCAAGAACTAACAATTTTTATACAATAATTACACAAACTTTTTATAAAATATTTTATTTCACAATGAAATGTTTCAAAATGTAATTTCTCAAAATCATAAAACGTAATAGATTTAACATTAATTGTTTTAATTGCTAAGTTCATCAGTTCTAACATTTCTAACAACACTCTAATATTTCTGTGTTGTTCAAAGACGTGGTAATGTAGGTATTTGTCAAATGTTCTATATCACTAATACTTTTTTGTCAAATGTAATAGATCACTACCCATATCAGTCATAATGAATGCGTATATATATATATATATATATATATATATATATATATATATATATATATATATATATATATATATATATATATATATATATATATATATATATATATATATAAATACATAACTCCTAACACTCTAAGGAGTTATCAAGTAAGTAAAGATACATTGTTTTAAAACTATTTACAAATGTTTATAATTTCAAAAACATTAATAATTCAAAGTTATTGGAAATATAAAAGAATAAGCAAAATTAATTTGAAAAAGTTAAAAATTCTCAGGCAAGTTTTTCAATGAGAGTTTTTCATCTTTGCAATTTTTAGAATGTTAAATAGGCCCCCAGTCACGGTTTACGGTTGCGCGATGAATAGGCCTTAAGTATAGAGCGCCATGAGTCCCACACAAATGTGGCTGTTATAACAGCTTTAGAAAACATGGGCCATAAAAAGGTAAAGGTGGTGCTCCACCAAATATTTTAAATTCTTTAAAACTTTAAAAAAAAATAGTCAATTTGATATTATTACAAAACATATAGCTTGAGAATGCTTTTTTATACTTAACTTTGTTTTGTCTTGCTTATTTTGCCTCGCTTAAATCAAAAAACCGTCTTTTTGATGGGTCTATTCAGAACGCAATATCTTGAAATATAATGATGCATAACCTATCACATTTTTTGCACATGTTCTAGACACACAAACTAAAGTATTGACATAGGGATTTTAAGATAACTCGGTTACATTAGGAACAATTGAAGTTTTTCTATAGAATATTTTAAAAAATCTTTTTTTTTAGACCTAAAAACTAATGAATAAAGAGATTGGAGAATATTTTTTGAATTTTGAAATGACATTCCCTACAAAATATAATAAACATTTATGTTTATACAGAAATTTGAAGTGATTTGCTTTTCTACTTCGCAAATTATCATGTTTTCAATAATACCATGTTTCGCAAAAATCAAAAACAGAAAAACATAAGATTTAATAAAAAACAAAAAAAGAAAACTATAAAGTATGAAAAACTAATAAAATCCAGCAGAATAAGCTCGGCATGGTTCTAATTGAGCTTCCTTATCATTAAACCCAATTTTTTTGGCGGATCAAATTCTTGTAGTTTCTAATGTTGCTATGTTAGTAACCTGTTGAGCAACGGTTTCATAAGCATTGTATAATTTTTTGTTAATTTTATCATATGCATTGTAGCTAATTGAAGGAATGTTCATTAGCTGGTGGTATAGTTTCGTTGGTTCATAGCCTTCACCTTTTTCTCTAAATGCTAATACAGAAAGAATATTTACTTCATAGCTATCTCTTCCTACAGAATTATTGAAAAGATTTGAAAAAGGTCTGGAAGTTTGAAATGAATGACATCAATGACAGAAACTACTGCAAAGTTCCAAGGTCAAACTAAGTCCCATTCTTTTATTAGGACAATTTTGTATGAAAATTGAAGAGATATTTTTTTGCACTGGCTGTTGTTGTAAAAGAGTTAGGCTCTTGTGGTATAACTGTGCTCTGGCATTCAATTTTTTATTCTTTGTTGTAACGATTAATGCCTTGGTAATGGTTTTTTTTCCTTCTAGCATAGGATCTTAACATTTTATGGCTAATAAGTTAAGATAACCCAAGTCTCTTATTCAGAACAAATATTTTATAAATCAGTCAAACTATTAACTATTCAACAATTAAGTAGCATTTAGCGGTTTTGTTTTTAATTTATTTTGAGAAAGAAATAATGCAAAACCACTATAAAAACTTATTTAAGCTTATGACTTGTTAACTACAGAACAAACTAGAAATTATCCAGTTGTGTTTATGGATGTTTTGCTTTACTAAGGCCGTTTCTACGGGACTTTTTTTTAAAAAGTTACTTTATAACTAACTTTATATATAATTTATCTACAATAAATTGTGTATGAAATGAGCTAATTATCAAAAATTTCATTTTTTTTTTTTTTTTGAAGATTTTGATAAAATATTTGGTAGTGTACCACCTTAAATCATTTGAGACTGGAACAATAATAGATAAAGAGCATCCATATATATTAGCTTCTCCTGATTTACTTATAGAATGCTTGTCTTGTGGAAAAGCTTTAGTCGAAATAAAATGCCCTTATTCAATTCGTGACAGTGCATCAAAGAAATCCAACCTCAAACAGCCTGAGAGTGTAAATAATGGGGAAGTAAAATTAAAGTTAAATCATCCCCATTATTTTTAAATACAAGGTCAACTTGGTATCACTCCACACAGGTCAGAAATTTAAGGTTTAAGTTTATTATCCGAGTACCCCAAAAATGTTAACAAATATAATAAGTGGGGCATCTGGACACTTCATTTTCATATTTAGAAAAATCTGGGAGGTATCACATTTTTAGAAAATTGACATAGAAAATCTGGTAAAAAGTCATTATTTTCGTACTTAAAAAAACTAAATATATTGACGGAACAGTAAAATTAACATAAAATAACTTTATATTCCAAGTTTTTATGCTCTTAAATTTTGTATTTACACATCAACTTCATTAGACAGCTCTTAGATATATCTAAGTTGGTGAAAAAGGTTTAGATATGCTTGAATTATATTAGGAACATAGTATGCTTAGTAAAGTAGAACATATTGATAGTATATAAATAATTATTATTAATATTAGGAACATAGTATTAGAATAAATTAAATATTAGGAACATAGTATGCTTAGTAAAGTAGAACATATTGATAGTATATAAATAATTTATTAGTATTGTAATATAGTAAAATATTAGTATTGTATGTCTAATAACCTAATATATATAAATAATAATAATATAATAAATAATAAATAAAATATTTCAAAAACTGTTTGTACTAATATATTTATATTGTCTTTTTGAATAAATATACACATTTTTTTAACTAAAGATTTCAATAATGTTTATGTTTTCATGTACAATTAATGTTCTATAACTTATAAATTATTTGAACTGAACACTTCAGCAATTCTTTTGCTTCTTTCCTTATGTTTGTTGCTGTACTGCGAGACTCCAAACTTGTTTATTACACTTTTCATCTTGGAATGGCAAGATTCAGATGTCTGCTCATTAAACTGCCCAAGGGAAAGGCCACTCAAATCAACAAAGGTTTCCACATGTGCTGTTACAGCATGTACTTTCCAAGTAACCGTGAGCTGTTTACCTAAAAACTAAAAAAGCTTACTATAAATATGTTTATCAATAACGTGGTTTTAAATACAAAGGGTAAAGAAAACAGCAATTACCTCTGCAATAGTCTATTTATATATATATATATATATATATATATATATATATTAGGGTGGGTCGAATTTTTTTATCTTTCCTGTACATGAATAAAAAGTTGTCTTGGCATCAGTACAGTATGAAAATAATATTTAAAGATTTTTTATGAAATGTTTAGGGGTCCCAACTTTTGATTAAAGCCTTACCTTATTTGATGTATTTTAACCATTTCCTTAGTACAGTCTAAATACGTACCAACTATAAATCATGGACTAAAATGCGTTGGCAAATGGTTTAGCACCTAACTACAAGTGCTAAAAAAGAAATGGAATAAATTTTATAACGTTATTTACATGTGACGTCACCAACATTAGCAACAAACCATGTGCTGGATTTTTTAGAAACAAGCAAAGTATCTAATATATTATTTTGTAACTTTATTTTCTTCTTTGCAATAATAGATCTATAGTAAAATTCAAGTAGGCTAATATAGATGTATACTACAGTAGGCTATAGTTTAGACTGTAGAAAGATCACTTCGTTTAACATGTAGGCCTATTTATGAGAGGGCTAAACATATTATAGTCTGTATAAATATTGGAATATTTATTGACTAAATTCTTATGAAAAATTGTTTTAACAGCTTTTATTTATTGTAACCATAACTTGTTGTAGTTTTTTTTATTATTTTAGACAAATATATTAAATATCCATATTTATGTGTACACGAAGTGCAACTAAAGATCCATTGTTTGGACAGTTAGTTGATCTTCCTGAAAATCAAATCCCATCATATGAAGACGTTATTAAGGCGTTCTATTATAATCAGAAAACAGTTTTAGAAATTAGCTTGCAAGAAAGATATTCAATTTTAGCAGACAGAGTGAAATGTATTTATTCAAAAGCAAGTATTCCCACAATAGAAGTGAATAGCACAATCATTAGGGTTAGAAGACTTATGGATAAAGTACATACACTTGAAAAATATTCAGATGCAAAAAGAACATCAGACACGTTCACTGAGAAGTTGAATTCTTTTCAGCAGTTATTTGACATTTGTACCTGCAAATGCTTTGATTCGGGCATTAGAGATAGGAACTTATGCACGTGCTCACTGCCAAATAAAATTCCATTGATAGAGTGGGATTTCTGGGTTGAGCAGAAAACTGTTAGAAATATGATAATTGGTGGAGTAGACAAAGAAACGACAGCAACACTGGAAAAGAGACAAAAACGCAAGTTTATGAAATTAGTGTGTGATGAAGCACAGTCAAAAGAGGTTGAATATGAAACTGAGGAAGATATTGATGAGGATGAGCGTAACACATCTGAAAGTAATTATACATCAGAGGAAGAGACAGTATCAGTGCAGAACAGAAACAAGTACAAGGAATTATGTAAAGCAGTTGATCGATGCAAAATTAGCAACAGAGATACATGTCTTATTGTTAATGCTGTTTTAAAAGACCTCAGTATGTTGTCTTCACCAACAATTCTTGATCCTTCAAAGCTACGTCGACAAAGGAATTTATGGAGAGATACTCTGTTTGAATAACATGCAGAGCAATAAGGAATTGTGCTGTATAGGCTTTGATGGAAAACAAGACGTTACATTAGTTGAGAGTTTTGGTTGTAGAAGAAGTAAAAAAGAAGAACACTATAGTATTGTCTCGTATCCAGGAAACATATACATCGATCATGTAGTTCCTGAAAGTAGTAAAGCTGCTGATATAACAAAGGAGTTAATGTCAGTTATTATAGAGACAAACTCCGTAGAAAGCATTCAAGGTGTTGTGTGTGATGGCACAAATAATAATACAGGTAAAAGCAACGGAATCATAAGAAAATTGGAGGAGAACTTAGGTAGACCATTACAGTGGTTGGTATCCCTTCTACACTGTAACGAGCTGCCATTTAGAAGGTTTTTGGCAGGCGTGGATTTTGCTCGAACTACAGGACCTTCCACATCGACAGGTACAATTAGCTCCGCTCTAGAATATGATCCGTATGAATTGCCTGTCGTTAATTATTTGCCCATTACTGGTAAGGTGACTGATTGTGATGAAGCTGTCAAGAAGGATCTTAGCACAGACCAACTGTACTTTTTGAAAGCATGTCTAGCAGTACAGCGTGGACGTCAGGCTTCTACAGATATTGATTTCCTCGAGAAGAATTTACCTGGAAATATAAGTCATGCTCGGTGGTTGACGAAAGCCAACAGGATTTTGCGTTTCTACATGTCTAGAGAGGTGGCATCTGAACCTCTCAGAAGAGTAACGCATTTCATTTTGAACTTTTACGGACCCTCTTGGTTCAAAATCAAATCAAATTCTTCTTGCCAAAATGGTGCTAACAACTTCTTTTACTTAGTTCAGTTGTTTCAGGAACTTGATGCATTAGATCAGGCTGTGGTTCGTCCTGTTCTCGAAAATAACTGCTACTTTGCACATGCTGAAAACATTCTGTTAGCTGCAGTTAGTGATAGTGATATGGAAGTCCGTCGTTTTTCAGTA
Source organism: Hydra viridissima (assembly GCF_058129835.1). Lineage (NCBI taxonomy): Eukaryota > Metazoa > Cnidaria > Hydrozoa > Anthoathecata > Hydridae > Hydra > Hydra viridissima. The sequence continues at coordinate 1,093,302 of NW_028324319.1, forward strand.
AAACAAATAATAAGAGCAAGAGAGAAGCAGACTAATAGTAACATACCGGTTCGCGTCTTTGATAAGAAGGATATAACGTTAAATTTGGCTGCGACATCGTTCATTAACATGATTGACTGGGACCAGAGAAATGTTACATCTCCTATGCTATCACACCTTTCAAATGATCAACTTACACACATCCAATACTACTGCCCGATGTTCCATGTCATTCACAGGCAGTAGAGAGAACAATTAAAGACGTTAGCGCTGCGAGCTGTAAAGTTTATGGGAGAAAGTCCCGTCATGGCATGGTGTTACAGAGTAAGAAATCCAGATTAGAGATACCAAAAATAGACAGCAAGAAAGATTTTATTAACAGTAAGGTTAAACAACTTTGTATTGTTGCTGTTTAACATTGATTCGTTACAGTTTACATTATTTTTAATTTGTAATACATTGCAATACATTACACTAACATTGGGTATTTATGTAGTCTTTCTAGTCAGAGTTGGGACCTGTAGACACTGTCCATAAAATAAAAAGTGAGGTTTTTTCAAACGAGTACATCAAAAAGCAACTTTTTAGACATGTACAGGATCTCCAACTTAATATTTTTTACATTTCGACCCACCTTAATATATATATATATATATATATATACACACACACACACATACATATTTGTATATAAATATGTACGAATAATATTTTTTAAAACAAGTTTCAAAAAAGACGATAATTAAAATATCATAAGTAATATAAATTAAATATAAATACCTGAATCTATTCCACCCTTTACAAATGTGTTTTGTGAAACCTGCCCTCGATATTTCATTACAAAATCCAGAAATGCTGTGATATCTTCAATATATACCAAGTGTCTCTTCACTGTAGCATAGTAATTATCATTTTCTTTTTCTTGAAAGTCTAATAATTCAGTGACATAAAAGTTGGAAAGTAGTTTACTTTTTTCATCCAGGGCTTTCTCCATGTTTGACTCAAACTTTACACCGCTTCACCTCAAAGTTTTTAACATTTCATTTGACTTCAATTGACTAAGTCCTAAGGTATTTACCAAAACTTCTACTTCATTATAAGGAATCTTTCTCTGGTCACTTTCCCGAGTACCGAGTGTAATATGAATACTTTTACCTCCTTTATATAATATAAACTGTTATTTTAAGAACGTACATAACAGCTATTTTTATTTAACAATATTTTACCTGTTCTGAGAATGGCTTGAGCTCCTAGACTTTGCCCTTGATCAGAATAAATTTCTTTAAGAAGGGAAGAAGCTACTTGTTCTTTTACTTTTTTAGAAATTTTAGAAATACTCTCATAAAGATTTGTGCTACTCTTTAAAGGGGAACATTTGTGGGGTTTACCTTTAGCAATTTCACATAAACATATTTGGCAAAGTTTCAGTGTTGCTCTAGTTCCCTTTTTCATACTTTCATTTAATAATCTATTTCTTCCTTGACTGCATATACTGCATTATACTGAGCAATCTCTAGAGGTTTTCAAGCTAGACAAATCAGAATTTTTCCATTTTAAAGAAACTGTGTCTGCAATAGTTTTACCAGCCTTACAGAGATACAATTTTTTTTGCAACCTGGGCATAATCCTGTAGGGTAGGCAAATACTTTAAGTGAAAACTCAGGCTTACAGAAAACTTGAACCAGACCTTCCAAATTTTTATTATCTGGAACGCATTTGTTGTTCTTTTCAAGGCAGCAACAGCAAATGATCTTTTGAAAAAGTACATGATTTCTTTTAAAATGTTATTCTCTTTTCTCCTTAGAGAGCAAAGGAGCCATAGATTCTATATATTAGGTATCTATAATAAAATAAAAATAAAAATGCGTAGTCAAAAAGAAATATATTTAATAAAAAATGTTTTTTTGACCAACTTTGTGTATTCTAATAATGTTTATGTATAAATATTAAATTAAAGACCTTGAAAAGTTGGTATATGAACATTTTTAAAAATAAACTTCAACTTTCTGTCAGTATATTTAGTTTTTTTAAGTACGAAAATAATGACTTTTTAGCAGATTTTCTATGTCAATTTTCTAAAAATGTGATACCTCCCAGATTTTTCTAAATATGAAAATAAAGTGTCCAGATGCCCCACTTACTATATTTCTTAACATTTTTGGGGTACTCGGATAGTAAACTTAAACCCTAAATTTCTGACCTGTGTCCACTAGAAAATTGTTGGTATTTTGTATATACAGATCATGGACACTATATAGAAAATATATTATTTAGCAATGAGTTTTATCAAAATATCTTAAAAAGTTTAAAAGAATTTGGTACAAGCATCTTGCTAAATATCTTTTATTTGGTAAGCAAAATATAATGGTCACCTCTACACAAACAGAAGAAATTTCAAAAAATCCTATAATAAATAATTCACGACTCAAACAAAAAAGGTAGAGAGCCTGTCTAATCCAGTTTAATAATTGCATGTGAAAAAGAAGTACCTCAAAAAATTAACTCTTAGATTTGTAAAAAACCTTCAGCCAGTCCAGAAATAAAAACGTTGTATGTTATGGATATTATTTGGCGCTTGTCTGGTTTCGCACCCCCCTTTTTTTTTTGCAGATTCTTAAAGATCTTTGTCTGAAACGGAAAAAAATGGTATTCATTTTTATTTTTGACAAAGAAAAAGTACTCTAATTCACATTTGAATATTCCATTTTTCCGTTAAAAACGACGCTACTTTTAACTCCATTTTGAAAATTTTTAATGATAGTTTTAAAACCATTAATTCAAACCGCCGAAAATATTTACCTGGTTTTTACAAGCGTTAAGAAACACGAAGAACAAAAAAATGACTTAAATTAAAACATTTACTGAAAAGCTAATAATTTATTCATTACAATATATAATGAAATTGTGTTCTGTGTTCATCAAATAGTTTTACGAACACCTAATTTACTGGGTAGTTAGAAGCAATTTGATCCCAAAAGTGAAAAAACGCATGCTCTTTAAATCTCTGCATCCACATGAATTCGCTGAGATAGTCAGGAATCATGTCTCTATGTGTTCCAAACATTGCTTTAAACTTTGCTTTGCTGCGACTCCACATTGCTTCAACTCGATTAGTTGTCACGTTTGTTGCCGGATCTACAAAGTGAAGCAAGTGGTTCACCGTACCATGCTGAAAGCCTTGTGCTCCAAGAGTGTTATAAGCACCCCACATATCACTCCAAATTTCCGTCCCTGGCCTTATCCATCGATGTATAATCGGCAAAAGAGTTGCTGCATCACGTTGAGCTACAGGGATTAAAAAACCTTGTTTTGTTGTTGGCTCGTAACCACCAAATATCCATTGGCCTTCCACAATTCTGCCACGGTTGTATTTGCGGCGAGCAAAAAGAGATTCGTCAATCTCTACAACACAGCCAGGGCCGCCTAATTGTACAGGATTATTCAAAAAGTAATCTACTGCAACATTTCTGCAAAACTGGTTCCAATCGCTTATAGTTTCCCTGCATCCAATATCCAATTCTTTTTGAGTATCTTCTTGCGACAGTCCCCAACTTTTGCCTACGCTACGAGCCCATATGTATGTTATTCCAATGATTTTCCACAACTCCAGTTTTGATTTCTCAAAAACGCTGCCTTTGCGAATGTTTACAGTCTTTTTACACTTTTTAACAGTGCATCTCCAGGTTATTCCATCTGCACTGCGTGTTTACAGCTGTTCGCTACACTGCAAGTTGCAAACGGGACAAATCATTATAGTAGCAAGCAAACCGAATTCTCTCAACCACTTTATGCATTCTTCGCGATTATTCATAAACCTCGCACCAATTTGAGTTAACGAGATTTTATCGAATTTATCTACTGTCGGTTTTCTAGCCATTTTGAAATTTTTCTTTGTAAAAAACTGGTGACACGAATTTATTAAGCGACTTATTATAAGACATCAAAACCGTTCGAAAAAAATTCCAAATAATTTTATACCTGTTACCTGTTATTTACTAATATTAGGCAGTCGCGAAGCAAAACATGGATAAACATCAAAGATGGAGTGTAAAAACTACTTAAAAACTGATTTTGTTTTGTTGATAACACTCCATCCATTTTTTTGCTCTTTGTGTTTCTTAACGCTTGTAAAAACCAGGTAAATATTTTCGGCGGTAAAACACTTGTAAAAACCAGGTAAATATTTTCGGCGGTTTGAATTAATGGTTTTAAAACTATCATTAAAAATTTTCAAAATGGAGTTAAAAGTAGCGTCGTTTTTAACGGAAAAATGGAATATTCAAATGTGAATTAGAGTACTTTTTCTTTGTCAAAAATAAAAATGAATACCATTTTTTTCCGTTTCAGACAAAGATCTTTCAGAATCTGCAAAAAAAAAAGGGGGGGGTGCGAAACCAGACAAGCGCCTATTATTTAGATGACTTTTGACATTTCTTTTTTAAACAACCGTACAGAAAGAAACTATTTCAAAAATGATTAATTATATTCGAATAAATGGTTCAAAAATGTTTTACAGTACGAAAAGGGTTTGAAAGCACTCATATATATATATATATATATATATATATACATCATTGGCCATAAATTAGAGCTCACTTTTTTTTTTTATAAAATATTAATTCAAAATAAAATGAATTGAGAACAAAACTCATTTTTTATATTTTGTTTTTTAACATTATAAGTAAAATCTATATACATTATGGAAATCAAAAAAATAAATTTAAACATAATGGTCGTGATACCAAAAACTGAAAAATAATGAAACATGTTATATTATTTTGAAAAAAAGTTTGGACAAAAGTTAAGGTTATATTTCAAATAATATATAAGAATAACAATTTACAAATGGAAAACAATAAAAAAAAGCATTCTAATATTTTGTAGAACCTCCTTTCTCATGTAAGCATTGGTTTACTCTCTTTGGCATCGAATTTACAAGATTTTGAGTTATTTCTTTAGGCACATTGTCAAGCAGTTTTCTTATTTCAATTTTTAATTGCTCAACATTTGAAATTTCGATTTTTCCAAGATGATGATCTAACCATGACCATAAATTTTCTATACAATTTAAGTCAGGGCTGTTAGCAGGCCAAGACATTATCGATATTTGGTTGTCGACAAACCAATGTTTGCATATTTTTGTTGTATGGCATGGCGCACCATCTTGTTGATATATGATATTACTGTTTTCTTCTTTAAATATATCAATTGAGGGAAGAAGGCAATTATCTAAAATTTCAAAATATCTATCAGCATTAAGTCTACCTTCAAATAATTGATTGCATCCAAGTCCTGCATAATTCATGCAGACCCAAATGCCTATACTCCCACTACCTTGCTTTGTTCGTTTTAATGTACAATTCGAATCAAATCTCTCTTTAGGTGATCGCCTTAGCATAACACGGCATTTTCGCATATCTACCTCAACATTCATTTCGTCAGAGAATATAACATTTTGCCACTTGCAATCAGGCCAATTTTTATGCTGATTGCACCATGCAATCCATGTTTTTTGCTGTTTCTTTGAAAGACTTGGCTTCTAGCATGCAGATCGCTACATATAATTATTTCTATGAAGAATTCTTCTTACAGTTCTTGAATTCACTTTTATTCCAGATGTATTTTTTAGTTTATGGCAGAGAGCGCTTGACGATAGTTTTCTGTCATGTTTCATTAAACGAAATAATAAACGTTCATCTCTTTGTGTTGTTACAGGTCGCCGATCAGATCGTTGCCGATCCTTAATGTCACTTGTTTCAGTAAAACGTTTTAAAATACGTGCAACAATTGAATATGCAATATTTAACTTATTTGCTATTTGACGATGAGATAGTCCTTGGTTTCGAAGAAAAATTGATTCATAACGTGTTTTTTCAGAGATTCTCGACCGTGATTTTGGAGTTTCATGCTATATTTCTTCGCTCATTTTGTAACTTTTTTATTATTTCATTTATTCGTGTTTTTATTAGTACTATTTAAAACAAAAAGCAAAAAAATATCAGAAATAATAAATGCAGATGATAATAAAATTAAAATTATTGAAGAAAATCATGAATATATTACCTAAATTTTAAAAATAAAGCTGTGAGCCTTAACTTTTGACCAAGTTAAAAAATAAAGTTTTTATAGTAGTTGTTATCAAATTATTTATAATTAGGAGTACAAAATAAATTTTAAGGAAACCACATGTTAATTAAACAGTAAACATGATACTAATTATTTAATACTAATAAAATATTGAAAAAGTGTAATAGTTTTTAAAATAATTTCAATCAAACAGGATTTAAAAAAAAAAAAAAATAGTGAGCTCTAATTTATGGCCAATGATGTATATAACCTATCAATACATGTATATAACCTATCAAAGTAAAAACAATTTTTTTTATGATGCTATCAAATAAAAGTCAATCTAATTATATTAGTTTTCTTAAATTACTCAAAGTTGAGCAAACGATAATAACATCATCAAATAGTTTCAACAATGTAATTAGAAACTCTGTTGCCAAAATTCGAAATGCCTTCAGTCTTAATAATTTGTTCAACCAAGATCCTCAAAGTAGCGATTTCCTTTGTTTTCTTTACTTCATTAGTGGTCATTTGAGCTGCACCTTTCCGACCAGGTTGAACAGCGTAGTAAATCAAACGTTCAGAACATTCAGTGTTAATATTGAAACCTTTATCGTACATTATACGAGAATATTTTGGAATGTAACCTAAATAGTTGCTACGATTTGTAATTTCTTTATCTGAAATTGAACCTCCGTAAGCTTTAGAAACAAAAACTATTGTTGAATTTGCTTTTTGACAGCCTTTAAGTTGCAGTTCAAGTTTTTTTTTAAGTTTTTCCAAGGTAATTTTCAAAAGAAAATACGGATATTTTATTTGATGATCCTTTTTGGATTATAACATCATCAGTTAAATGAATTATGCTGTGCACATTATATGATCCAAACAATGGCCCATAAAAAACAATTGATACATTTGAAAACCATCTTAACGAATCCTTAGAATAACAAACCATTGAGTAATCTGTAAATATTGCCTCATAAAATAATGTGATAGCAACTGATGAAGTCAGTTAAAGTTTATACTCCTTGTGTGGCTTTTTGCTTTTTCATGACAACAATTCCTGCATTTGATAATAAAAAAAAACTTATTTTTGTTGCTTTAAAATCTGAAAATTCTTCCAAACTACATGGCCAACCTTGAAAGTCTGATGGTATACATTTTCGTATTTCAAGTAATTATGAAGAAGTTTTGCTGCGTACAGAAGAACCTAAAGTGTTAATATAATTCTTCAGAAGCCTTTTTGTAACACCCAGACAAACTAAATACATATAATCAAGAATAAATCCAGTCACCATTAGGATTCCAAGTTCTAATAATGGTGATTTACCAATCAGGTACTCTGAATAACAATTTCCCGAAAATTTTTTGTCATGTAGTATTAAAGAATTTGTACCTATTTATCTAATGCAGGGTGGCCAGCCAACTGGAAGTCAGGGCAATCAGGGAAAAGTCAGGGAAAAACATTTTAGTCAGTGAAATCAGGGAAAAGTCAGGGGTTTTTACTTTTTTTGCCAAAAGTCAGGGAAAATTAAGTTTAAAAAAAAATGAGCAGCCTCCTTGACTGAAATGGCCCCCTTGGCCTTGGGGAGGTGAATAATAGAAGGAAAGAAAAATTTAATTTACTTTAATATTTTTTTTGTTATTGTAGTTACAACCCTCTTAAATTCTGATAAAAAATAGTAACTATGATTGCTATTATATTATTATCTAAAGTTTGAAACTTATTTTTAAAATAAATTATTTTTATATTCAATTTATTTAACTGTGTGCTGCTATATGAGTTAAATATATTATATCTATATAATATATTTTATAACTGTATGTTTATGTAGTGTAGATTTTTTCTAGGTATATAGTTAAAAAATAGTAACAATAATGTCTAAACTAACTTATTTTGACAATGACTGGATCAATCATGAATTGCATCCATCATGGGATTGGCTAAAGAGAACCGATGATAAAACAAAGGCTTTGTGTAGTGTATGTGGAAAGACATTTTCTCTAAGTAATATGGGTATAATGGCAGTTAGAAGCCATGAAAAAAGTGGCAAGCATTTAAAAAACATATCTTTAAAAAGTCAACCAAAAGTACTAGATTATTTTAACAGTAATATGTCACAGAAAAATACAGCATCAAAAGCATCTGCTTCATCAAATTCATTAGTTACTGATTCATTTCTAAAATCTTCTCAACTAGTATCAATCGTTTCAACAACTTCTTCCAGCACAGTAGTACCACCTTTCTCTCTATTTACGGCTCAAAATGATGTAACACGTTCTGAAATACTTTGGGCGCTATACGTAACTCAGCAACATTTTTCATACATATCATGTTTCAAAATTGGACTTCTATTTCAGCGTATGTTTCCTGACAGTTATATTGCCAAAAAAATGACTATTGGGAAAACTAAAGTGGCCTATAACATTACACACGGACTTGCCCCGTATTTTCATGATCTAGTTTTAAAAGCTGTCTTTAACTCTAACCACATTGTTGTATGTTTTGATGAATCTTTAAATGAAGTTGTTCAAAAAGGCCAAATGGATATTTGCATTCGATATTGGGATGTGATGCGTAACCAAGTGACTACAAGATACTTTTCGTCTGTGTTTCTTGGCCATGCAACTGCTTATAATTTGTACAAAGGTTTTACAAATGTCCTAAATGAAAATCTCCAAGCTAAAATTTTATAAATATCTATGGATGGACCAAATGTAAATTGGAAGTTTTTTGATATACTCAGTGATGAATTCGGTAAAAAATTTGAAACATCTGTTCTTGAAATGGGGTCATGTGGCTTACATGTTGTACATGGTGCATTTCAAGCAGGTCATAAAAAAGTCAATTGGAATGTTAATGGAGTACTCAGGAGTTTTTATAAACTTTTTCATGATAGTCCTGCACGTAGGGCAGATTATCAATCAATTTGTGGAAGTGATAAGTTTCCTAAGAAATTTTGTTCAACAAGATGGGTTGAAAATGTATCTGTATGTCAGAGAGTTTTAGATATTTACGATAATGTGAAGTTGTATGTTAAACAGTCTAAACTACCAAACAATTATACTGTAAATATTGTTACTGACGCTGTCAATGATCTTTTGATGCCTGCTAAAATTTCATTTTTTCAGTATTTGGCTTCAATTGCAGAGCCTTTCTTAAGACTTTTTCAGTCAGATTCTCCGTTAGCACCTTTCCTTTACTAAGAACTAGAAAAACTATTGAGATCTCTCATGCAGAACTTTATTAAAAAAAGATGTATTGGATGGGGCAAAATCTATTATTAAGCTAATGAAAATAGACCTAACCATGCACAAGTGTCACGAAAAAGAAGTAAAATTTGGTATTGCAACTTCTTCGCTTCTTTGTAAAATAAAAGTGAAAATCAAAAGTTACAATATCGAAGTGATTGTATCCAGTTTTATATCGAAGTGGTTGATAAACTGAGGGAGAGAAGTCCTTTAAAATATAAACTTACAAGAGCTATATCCGCTTTAAACCCCATTACTATTTGTTCTAATTCTGAGATAGGAAAAACCAGAATGACTGATTTACTCACAATCCTTCATGAATCTAAATGGATTAATGCCACACTAGCAATAAGCAACCCGTAATACGGGTTATGGTCGATCTGTTATTTATAGTGGCTGTCTTCCACAATTTAAAGTTGCGAAACCTTAACTAATAACTTTTTAGAAAAACCCCTTCAAATTAAAAAAAAAAGACTATATGTTAGAATATAATAAAAAGGAAAGAGGAGGTTAAATAAGTTACAATTATTTAACATTATTTTAGTAATTTACACTTTACATAAGTCATATCTGAGTAATACACAGCCATTTGTCTCTACATTAATTAGTTCAACATATTGCGTTTTTAGTTACTGACACAAAATAAAAACGCGTCAACATGCTGTAAATTGACGAAAAAGTAAAGAGGAAATTGTACTATATTTTTTTAACATAAATTCTATTTAATCGAATTAATGTAAAGCGAACGAAAATTATACATGAGTTGTTAATTATTTGGTATCCACTTGTTACATGTTTCTTTAAATAAGAATATTGTCTCAAAAACAATAAAAGCATTTAATTTAATAAATTTATTATAAATAACTAAGGAATTTAGTACAAATTCGTTTCAATCAAAAAGTTAATTTACAATTAAACATGTTTTTAACAAATTTTAAAAAATGTAATCTATCATCTTTTATATTGCATTAATGCGTCATATGATAAACCTAAAAAAAAAATTGTAACAGATAAGTAGACAGAAGAAAGAAAGAAAGAAAGCAAACTGACAAACAATTTACCTGCTTTTCGATAACTTTTCATACTTGAACTACTGTCATGATGCAGCTTGTCGGAGTTGTTTTATGACACTATTTCATGTTGGATTTTTGTAAACTTTAGTTATAATCAAGTTGAAATATTATTTAATAGCAGCTATATAGCTTTACATAGTCTTCGCTTATAGAAAATTTCATAAGATGATTCAATAAATTAATCTAGCAATTATCTATTTTTAACAATATTTTGTTATATTATTAAGGAAATGATAACAAAAAACTTTTTTTCGATGATTGGGTAATAAATCAATTTAATTATATTTATGTTTAATTGGTGAAAATCAAATAAAGTATTAATTAAAAAAAGAGAAATACAAATTAAATTTACATCTTTTATTATTAAAATTAATTACAAAAAAAATAAATTAAAAAAAAAAAAGCGGTTTTTTAAAAAAGTGAAATAAACAGCAACAAAAAAGTTATAAATATCTTCATTGATAGAAGACATTTACAACCTTTTCGTTGCTGTTTTTTCTTCGGTGTCTCCCAACACCCCGATATGGATGAGCTCTCCATTTAAAGGAAGGCTCATCTATACCGCCATTGATACGCCACTTATTGAAGGACCTCTCCGAGAGAGGCCCTGGGTGTTGGGAGCGATATCGGCGATATTGCTCAAACGTAAGCGGCTCTAAAATTACAAATAGAAGGATATAATAAAAAATTAAAAATATTTGCAATTTTATTTATTCATAATATAAAGCTTATACTCACCATTTTCACAAGATGAAGAAGATGCTAAAAATGTCTCTCTCTGTCTCTGTCTCTCTCTCTCTCCCTCTCTCTCTCTCTCCCTCTCTCTCTCCCTCTCTCTCTCTCTCTGCTATTACATAAAATCGTATATAAATACAACGTTCTAATTCTGATGAGGTTCATACTACAATAGCCATTAAAATAATAATCATAATTATTATTTTAATGGCTATTGTGAATGCGTGACTTTCATCACGTTTATCTACGTGACTTTTTCCACGTATTCGTAATAATTCTAATTCACCAAGCTTATTAGAACATTTAGTCCATTTTACAAATGCTCTTGCTGGGGTGTCACAAATAATTTATTCTAAATGAATAAATTTCACTGTTTATTGTGATACCATTTTTGTACAGTTCATTAAATTCTAAGACAAAGTCAGATAAGAAAGCTGTAATGTTTTTAGGTTTGCAATTGTTACAGTATAGTGCAATAACAAATGGTTTTTTATTACATTACAATGTTTCATCAAACTTTTCCACTAAACCAAGAATTTTCCATATCTGCATGCTTGAAATTTTAAAAGGAGGCAAGCCATCAAAATGGACTTGAATTGTTACAGTCTTATCTGTAAAACACTCTGTACTTTCAGACAAAAGCCCATTTTTTATGCCGAAGTAAGAATAGGAATTTTCAAAAACTTCAACCTTTAATTGTTCAGTTTTTAGAATAGATTTGGGACTTTTTGGTAAGCCAGAAAATGATTTGCGTAATATAATCAATAAATCACCCAAAGCTGCATGTGTAATTTTGTGTCTAGTTGCCCAACTAGTCAAAACATTAACTAGGACATTTATAAGATTTGACTTTTCTATGGATAAAATTGATTCTGAACTAATTGAATTTTTATCATTGGTTTTCCAATTTTCATCAGAGCTGATGGCACAATCATGAAAAGCTGAATTTAAAGAAAAAATAGATGTGTCAATAGGTTCATAATTCTCCGGAGTAGCATCAAACTTTGAGTTATTGCAGTTCATATTTAAAGGCAATTAATTATCTTCCAAAACAAAACTATTAGCTTCAGCGATTTTATCGAAAATAGTTGCAACATTTTTTTTGAATCTTTCTTCGTTTATTTCAGAAGCTTATTTTTAACCTAACAATACAATAAAAAATTTGTTTCGTTTAACAAAATAATAAATTGGCATTATTTTTTCTAAAAAATTTTTATAAACAAAAGTTCTGTTTAAAAAAATGTAATCTTCAAAAGATTTTAAAGTAATGAAGTAAAAGAAAACATACTAGAACATTATTTTGCCTGCAAATATTTTTTAACAATTTAAGAATCTGAGAATATATGTTTGTATGAAACGTTAAAAACAATGGATGCGAGAAATTAATTTTTTCAAATTACACTAAGGTTAATTTGGTTTTGCAATGGTCGGCCGATATTGGCCCAATGTCTATTCATCTGCTCCGGCAAACTATTAATGGCCTGCTATTGGTACTATCGCGGCTAAGCTGAACAGGCAATGTTAAAGGTTAAGCAATGGCCTTGTTACGGCTTGCCAGAAATGGCAATCAACGAACGGAACTTTACCGGTCCTTTAATGAATGCGCTGGCATAGGCTAGCCATTATTGGACTAGTGTGTATATATATATATATATATATATATATATATATATATATATATATATATATATATATATATATATATATATATATATATATATATTAGTGCTGAGCATTATTTTGACCAATCCGGATTATGGATTACAATTATTTAATCCGAATTTCGGATCAATCCGTTTTATCCGGATTCACGGATCCAATCCGTCGATTCGGATTTCGGATTCAATCCGTTGATTCGGATTTCGAATCCAATCCGGCTTCATTGTTTTTGAGATAATCAGCTTTTTTTTTTCATTATTATCAAGTATCAACCTATATAATTTGAATTACGATCTCAGATCTATTGACAATCGACTCAATATAAGACCCCTAATAGTAAATACACCAGGGTTTTCGAGTTTTTCACAATTTATTATTAGATACCCACCTATGAGGTAGGAACTAGGAATTTGAAAGTAGCAAGTAGGTATTTACTATTTTTATTAATAAAAAAAGGAGATGTTATGTGCGTATTTGTTTGCAATTCATAGCCAAATCTAACCTCATGTGGTTTTAAAATAAAAAGTCAATGGTGTTAAAGTTTATTTTATTGATTTTTCTAATCAATTAATATATTTTTTTCATTTTCTCAAGTTATTTTTAAAAAGTATATGTATGTCCCATCTTGTAATATAGATAATATATAACATGGGTTTTTAATCAAAATTATTAGGAGGTCCCAAACCCAACTCCCAAGTTGTATCCTACAACTTGTAACAAAATTAAAAAAAAATAATAGTGAAATAAAAAAATAACCAAAAATATAAAGTAAAAATATTATGTAGTATGTATGTACTACATATCAAGACTAAATTGTGATACCAAATTTAGGTTTAAAATTTTAAACTATAAACATCAAAAATGTATTAAAGTATGAAGTTGAAAACTTGTTTGTTGTAACATTTGATAGAAGGTTGTTTATTAAATCTTAATATATTTAAAGAACTGTAGAAATTCAGGCTAATGAGCACATAATATTGTTATACTTATACATTATACATAATACATTTAATATTTATTACAACAGTAAAAAAAAATAATAATAATATATAAATTATAATTTAGCATTATGCGAAAGAAATATTAACCATTTGGCTGTTTCACCAGCCAGACAATTTCTTTTTGAAGTTATGTTTCCTGCAGTGGAAAAAGCTCTTTCAGACGGAGTTGATGTTGATGGTATACATAAATATTTTTTGGCAAGTTTTGAAATCATTGGGTATCTTTTGCTATTTTCAGCCCACCATGTTAATGGACAAGCATTTTTGTTGATACAATTTTCTCTTAAATATTTTTCAAGCTCATTTTGTTGATTGACATCTTCACCACTGTCATTTTGGGGAAATAAAATATCTAAAGCAGATACCATGGAGCTTGGCTGATTAATAGAATCATTAACTGAAGAATCTTCATAATTTAATTGATGCATAATAAAATCTTTTAAGGTAATTAAAATATCACTTTCATCATCAAAAACATTTTTATAACGTGGGTCTAAAAGTGAAGCCATATTTAAAAGAAATATAGAATCACTGTGCATTTGACTAAAAAGTCTTGCTTTGAACTCTTGTGACAATGTTTCTTTTAATATTTTAATTTTATGTAGGTCAGATTCGTTGGGAGTCAAATAGTGTTGGGCAATGCTTTTTAAAATAGGATGTACAGTTGATATTGTTGGAGTTGTTGCAGATGACAAGACTTTAGTAACAAAATCGAAAGGCTTGAGCACTTTTACGAACTGCTCCAATAGCTCCCATTTACTTTCGCTGAGTTCCAGTGATATTGCTGTTGTTCTAGTAGTGTTATTACGATCATTTAAAACTATGCTTATACATTGTCGAGACTCAATAAGTCGTTCAACCATTGCATAAATCGAATTCCATCTAGTTTTAACAGACTGAATTAATTTTTTTTCTGGCATTTTTAATTTTTTCTGTACTACTTGGAGTGCTTTGATTGCTACTGTTGAGTGTTTGAAATGTGAAAAGATTGTAGATGCAGTAATTAGTATTTGTTTTACTTCATTTTCTTCCAAGCCTTTGTTGACACATAACTGTAACGAATGAGCGAAACATGTCCTACTTTTAATGTTTGAAGCCATTGCACTAACGGCATTCTTAATATTTACCGCATTGTCATGCACAATACATATAGTTTTTGTACCAATTTCCCATTCCTTCATAATATCAACTAATTTGTCTTTTAAATTTATGCTGGTATGCCGCTTATCCATTAATTCAGTTGTAATAATATAATTGACTATTTTCCAGTTTTTAGTTATGCCATGTCCAGTAACTGATATGTAAGATTCCATAGCTTTACTTGTCCAACAGTCAGTAGTTAGTGCTATTGAGTCTATTTTCTGTATTTCAGTGGCTACTTTATGTTTTTCTGTCTTATACAGTCCTTGAATTCTTCTTTTGATTGTAAACCGACTTGGTATTTCATAATTTGGTGATATTTTATTCATAAACTCAACAAATCCAACACCATCCACTGTTGAGAGTGGTAGCATATCTTTGGCTATAAATTTTACAAGACTGTCTGTTATTTGCTCTTGTCTTTTGGCTGATACAGATGGTGAAAAGAACATCTCTGTTATCTTTGGCTGCGTTAATAGTCCTATGTTTCCAGATTCTGATACTCCTGTTGTAGATGTTGATGGTGAACAGCTAACTTCAGTATTAATACTATTATTATCATAAATATCAGCTGTCTCATTTGATGATTTAGAGCTATTTTGCAGATCATCATCATTGTCATCGTCATCATTTTCTGATAATCTAAAAACATAATTCAGTTTTAAATTTAAATATATAATAAAATATTTTGTATTTTGTACTTTAGAAACTCCAATGTAATGTTTTAATATCTATTTGGATGAATGTAATATATACTAATATACTTTAATATAATAGTAGCTTAAAATATATTTAATAATTATTTAAGTTCATTATTAAATTTGAATACATACAAATTACAAATTATATTACAAAGTATAACTAATATTGTAACTTATATAACATGTTTAATACATTAAAATAATTTATGGGCCATATTAGTAATGTCAATACATCCAAATAAAATAGTTACGTTTTTTTTGGTTTATTACGAGAAAGTCCATCACTTATATTGTGTTTGGTTCGCATGTGATTCCATAATGTGCCTGGTATACAATTACAAATACAAATTAATCACAATTAGAAGTAGCTATTTAAAAGTCATCTGCTCACAGTACACACATGACAGTATGACACACACACAATCAATGATTTAACTTAATCAGTAAGTAGTTGCTTTTATTTAATATACGTGCAAATGGTAATTAATAATTACTAAATAAAATAAATAAAAGTCACATACCTATATTATAGATGTTTAAATTGTTGTTTTAGATTTCTAGAATAAAATCTTTTTATTTTTATTATAATTTACCTGTACTGCCTGAAGTTTTGAATGATTTTCCACAGGCATTGCAAAATACTAAGTGCTTGTTGTGTTCTTCAATACCTTTGGTAAAACTTGTCCAAATTTGAGACATTTTTAATAGGTAAAGTTTAAAATATCAACAGTTTAATAACAAAAGGTAAATGATATAATACAAATTACGATACGATACGTAATAAGTACTAATGTAATAACAAATTACTGAGCTGTAAATTAGTAACTAGTAGACTACAAAAAACTACAGAACAATGAGTACTGAAAATAAATAACATTGCCTCATGACTGTTATTAAATATTAATAAAAGTACAATAATAATTGATATCTGATAACTTGTTGTAGAACGCACACAATATTTATTTATAGCAGTAGTTTTCAAAAAAATCAGGGAAAATGGGAATTTTTAGGCAAAAACAGTTTTCGACAAAATTGATTTTGATTTTTTTATATGGTTGTAACTCAATGTAAATACTTTAAATTTTCACCAAATGTTCATATTAGTGTTGAGTTTTTTAAATTTTATATTTAATTTTTCCAAGTATTTTTTTTTTTTTGAATAAACTGGATTTATATCATAATCCGGATTTGGTATTTTAATCCGGATTAAACGGATTGTTACTTTTGTTTCAATCCGGATCAATCCGGATCGGTAATCCGGATATGGATTGATCAGGATTTTGTGCTCAGCACTAATATATATATATATATATAATATATATATGAAGACCACACTGGAAAAACGCTCAACCTACATTTTTGCTTTTTTTGGTTTTTTGCCCCTGTTATGTTCGGCTGCAGTTGAACTATATAATAATTGACTACATAACCAGAAAACCGATCAAATTTCACAGATATTTAGCTTAACAAGTAAGTTAGCTATAGTGTTTTGAAGTTTAAAATCTAATTTACTCAAAACAATAAAAATGTAGCTTGATCGTTTTTCCAGTGTGGTCTTCATATATGTGTGTGTGTGTGTGTGTGTGTGTGTGTGTGTGTGTGTGTGTGTGTGTGTGTGTGTGTGTGTGTGTGTGTGTGTGTGTGTGTGTGTGTGTGTGTGTGTGTGTGTGTGTGTGTGTGTGTGTGTGTGTGTGTGTGTGTGTGTGTGTGTGTGTGTGTGTGTGTGTGTGTGTGTGTGTGTGTGTGTGTGTGTGTGTGTGTGTGTGTGTGTGTAGAAGATATAACAACACAAAGAAAAACATAGATAAAGAAAAAACCGTTAAGAATGTCGTTAATAAAGAATTGTTCATATTAATGGATTCAAATTAGTCTTTACTGTCAAATGACGCAAGCATGTATTTATTCATATGCCTACACTTACTTACCAGCTCTTGTTTTTTATTTAATAAATTTGCGCCTCTATAGATGGCAATTTCTGTGTTTTCATTTAAACATAGGGGGCATCTTCTTGTGTTTGGTTGATAAGGTTGGCATTTCCTGATAATACTCCATTTAATGAATGGTTTTCCGTTTTTTTCTTTTATGCGCCACACTTCCTTGGATAGTTTGGTATCGTTTTTGTATCTTACAGTATTAAACGACTTAATGTGGCTTGCATAACGTAATTTAAAAGTTGGTTCGCTTATACCAATATATAGTTTATCTAAATAGTTTGGAAAGTCGGAAGAAATAACAGTTTTGTAAAGTATGTTTTCTGTTAGGCAAAGTTGATTTAGGGGACAATTCAACCTGCTGATACAATTACAGGATTTCTTATTTTGATTTTCAATATCGTCAACTATTTTTTGGTTATGCCAGTTTATTATAGATTTTAAATTTGGCATGCAGCTGTAACTAACTTTTAAAGTGTTTCTATTGAGTGTTTCTTTTCTTGTTCAAAATATGCTTTGTTAAAAAACGTTTGTCTACTAAATTAAGAAATGATTTACCAATTTTTGTGGTGACATCTTTGCTAAATGGTGGGTTGAACCATATAATATTACGCTTTCGATTATATTTCTTTCTTGCATTATTAGGAGTAATATTATACTTTAATTTATAACTATATCCTGCTTTAATTAATGCTTCCTCATAACACTTAATCCAAGGGCAGAGAAAATTTAAATGCAATTTAATTGTTTAAAAATATGCTACCAAATAATTAATTGCAATTATTATTCAGTGAAAAATTGATTGAATTGTTCAAAAAATGCAATTAACGGGTGATGACAAAAAAATGAGACTGCGTTCAATTTAAATTTGCATGTACTAATACCATTAGCTGTATATATATTTTGCATGTATTTTATTGCAAATTTATTCTAGTTTTAAATAAAAAAAAAAAGTAATTAAAATTTAACGATTTAAAATGAAAATAAACAAATCTAAGCAAGAGCTTCTCCGTGAACGTGTGTATGGATTTTACATGGACAATAAGCAAAATGGTAAATATTACACTTATTGTCATTTTAAAGCAGAAAAAATACCAAAAGCAACCATATACCGTATAATTCAACGCGCAGAAAATGGAATCGGAACTCAAAGAGTTAAAGGAAGTGGTCGAGTCGCAAAAAAAATGACGAAAAAGAACATTACTAAGCTGAAGACCATGTTTGACCACAAGGATGGCGTCTCACAAAGACAAGCAGCTAGAAAATTTGTGTGCGATCAGTCCTTTATATGCAAAACATTGAAGAAACACACAGATATTAAATGCAAAAAAAAAACAAAGATTCCATTAAGAACAGAGTCACAAAAACGTAAAATAAGAACCAGATGCAGACGATTATACGAAAAATATAAAAATCACGATTGGATAATTGATGATGAATCTTATTTCACTTTGAAGCATAGCACCATTAACGGAAGCCAAAATTTCTACTCAAGTAACACTGCTTTGACACCGCCAAGCGTAAAATATGATCCAGTTAAAAAATATGAGCAAAAAGTGTTGGTCTGGATTTGCGTTTCGGCTAAAGGTATTTCTATACCTTTTTTTGTACCTTCTAAGCAATCAATCAAGCAAGAATTATACCTGAGCGAGTGCATCAAAAAAAGACTTGTTCCTTTCATCAAAGCAAATCATCTAGACAACAATTACATATTCTGGCCTGACCTAGCAACATCACATTACGCAAAAACTGTAGTGCAGTATTTCAGACAAAATAACATCAATTTTGTTGAAAAGGAAGACAACCCTCCCAACGTCCCTGAATGCAGGCCTATTGAGGACTTTTGGTCTCAATTGAAAGGAGAAGTATACAAGAACACCTGGCAAGCAGAAACTATTGATCAACTTTGCAATAGAATAAAGTATTGTTTGAATAAGATTGACTTTACTGCCATACAACGCCTTATGGGATCGGTAAAAGGTCGAATCGATAATATTCGTAGAAATGGAGTAATAGAAGATAATTAAATATATGTTTTGAAAGCTCGAAAAATTCTCTACTTAATGCATTTTTAATTTTAAAAAAATCATTTAAAATAAAGGAGTTATGGGCTTTTAAACGCAGTCTCATTTTTTTGTCATCACCCGTTAATTGCATTTTTTGAAGAATTCAATCAATTTTTCCAATAAATTGCAATTAACTATTGGTTTTTAAAAATGTTATTACTTTAAATATATATATATGTAATCATTACATATATATGTATATTTAAAGTAATAACTTACTTTAAACTGGAATTATACATTACATTGTAATGTATAATTCCAGCTTAAAGTACGTCTTTAATAAGAACTCATAAAAAATAAATTGAAAGCCAAAATTTATTTGAATAGTAAGTCACTAAAACAATCAGTTATTTTCATTATTCATCATAATATCTGAGAGCATTTTTCTGTCCCAAAATCGTTTGTTAACACAAAAACATTTGCATTTCAAGATTGGATGGAAGTATATTATGTCTTGAATGGCCAATTGCGTAACCTGCCGCCCTGAAAAATCTTTCCGCAATATTTGAAGTTGGCACCAGAAACTTGCAGTTCACATATCTTGAATCCGAAAACATTTTTTCTATTTTCTTTTCTTTAGCAGCTTAAAAGCAAAGTCTAAATCATGATCAATACTAACTGGCGTGATCTAAGATTGCTTTAGAAGTTTATTTACACTTTCCTTTTCATTTAAAAATAGTTCGTGTTCTCTGTTGTCCATTATTTTAACTAGCGCACTTTCAAATGTTTTAGAATGAATAATATCTGCATTTGAAGATAAATAGGTACCCATATTAACATCGTGTCTAACTATTTCATTAAATAAAACTCTTACTTCTGAAATCTTCAGGTTAGAATTATTTTGTTCTAACTCTGCATTTGTTTAAACTGAGATAAATCAAGTTGAAGTTTTACACTGTAATGCAGTAGAATTAGCGATATATTTTTCATTAATGAAAACTTTTTTCAATACTTGCCTGTATTCTAAAAAAAATTATTTGTTTTGAAAAAAAAAGTAAGTTGCTCAAATTGCTATTATGGCCCGACCCTGTTTGGAAATAATTTCGATAGATACATTTCGCGTTAATATTACTTTGTGCTATCTCCATATTTTAGTAAATACAATTTAAACGTTTTGCGAAAAGCAAATGAATTAAAACAAATTACTTTTAACTTAGGGATTTAAACTCAAATAAAGAAACCTAAAACACTTCGTTGGAAAACTTAAACAGATGGGATGATATAATTAGCTTTCTTATTGCTACTTTGACAGAATTCAACTGATATTGCTTCTGGAAGGATGGGTAGCTTTTAACAAGAGCTATATTATTTAAAGAAAATCATTTCTATCTAAAAGGATTTATTGAAAATAAACAAAGTTTTTAATACGAATAACATGTTAATAACAGTTTTAATGAACCTTATACAAATTAAAACTGAATGTTGCATAACATAACTAAAGTATATAAATGAAACAATTAAAATGAAACTTGTTTCCGGATGAAGAGTTGAAAAAAAAACTACCGAAATAATGTTTTATAGAAACAAACATCTACAGCTGGTATGTATGGGTACATAGAAACAATGTCTTTTACTTTCTCACTAGAAATTTTAATATTATGTCGAAAACAAGGTGCCAATGGAATTGATGGTTCTTCAAGATTACTTCCTGATCCTCTAGTGTTTTTTGGCTTAGACAGCCGTACCTCCTTATAAATATCTGTAAAACGATTCTTGAAATACACATGACCAGGAGCATTAGATCTATATACAAGTGTTTTGACATTAAAGTATGGAACCTTTTTTTAGTTCATAAGACAGGCAATTTTTGAGAAATTTTTAATGTCCTTTTTTTGCATTTGGTATACAAAAAATGGTTTACGTTGGTTAACATTCAATATTGCTTTTACCAACTCGGGAGGGCTGAATATTTCTGCCGAATGTAATGATTTCTCAATCTGACTATGTATATTATCACATTCTTGAATGGAGCTATGCCCTGGCTCACAATACTTTTGTTCAATGATTTTAATATTTGGATGATCAATAAGAAACTCACGCAATGCAGCTGACATATGACTGTTTCTATTTTGTGGAACACAAGAATCAAACCAAAGTAAAAACTTGTCAATATTAGGAAGATCCTTGTAAACTTAATTTAGCATACATATCACAGTACTGGCAATATCGTTACCGGAATGACCAGACATACCTTCATGCCATAATACACAATATGCTTTTTTGTTCAGCGAAGAGTAACCTGTTAAATTATAACAACTGAGCTTTCTTTTATAAAAGAAGTTTCCCACGTTACTTTTTGGCAAGCTCAAGACATTTTGTAGATCAATACAAATATGGTTGTGGTAGGGGACTTCAACTTTCGATCCTTATCTCTCTCGATCTTTGTTTCATTTTTTGATGCAATATGCTTGTTATACTTTTGGATTTGTTCTTCACTTGCATTTTCAATAATGCAAAATTGGTAGCATGTATCACATAGATCTTTTTTTGGCTTTTGAAATTCAATATTAAATTTGGTGTTAAAAATATTGCGGTACATATATTCCTTTGCTGGTAAAATTTTATATTGAGTGCAATATGTTAAATACAAATCATAAAGTTTCTTCAAACTTAATGAACCATCAAAATATTGTTTGCAGGAAATGCTTCAACAATAATGTGACTCAACTCGTGGAAACAAGTTAATATGGTTTTCTATACTCTGTTTAGTCATTTCAAGAACTTTTTTTTGACAATGTTTCCCCCATTTTGTAGGGGCAGGAATACCAGTTTCAAGCTTATTTTCATGATAGTATGGTACTTGCCTGCTGCTGATGTCTAATGTAGACAAATAAAACACCTTACATACACGATGTTTGACATTATCAACAAAGAAATTGTAAAAATAAGTATATTTTCTTCTTTATTTGCTTACTTTATTGATCTGAGTCATTTTTTTTATCTAATCGCTTAGTAGCTTTACTAAAAAAGTGTTGCTTTTCAATTTGAGACATTCCCCACAATCCATTAAATAATTTTTTTCTCTCGTCTTCTGAAATTTTCACGGAACACTTAAACTTGCAACAATTTCCACAATCTTTTTTATTTTTAATACTTTTTGGTTAAATAACCTTGCCCCTGGTATTTATATATTCTTTTCCTGATTGACTAAGTTGCTTTCTTTTTGACTGTTTCCAGTTATAACAGTTTGCCTAACGTTTTCTCGTTTTCCCACCGTGCGGAGGTAATCGCAGTTGACCAGCAATTGAAAGATGTGTTGAACCATTGAGAGTAACCATGATATTAGCTTGTTGTGGGTAAACTAAAAATAAAAATGAAACCTAAAAAAGTTATGCAATGCAAAGAGGTAAAAATAAGATAATTTCTTCCACATATGAAGCAATTTATTTACATTTGAGTCTAAATTTATTTAGTATATACAACGTGTAATAATGATTATATATATATATATATATATATATATCTGTTATTTAAATGGAGAAAAACAACATATTAATAGTACTTAAAGTTTCGTGCCTTACGGAAATCATCAGCTATTAATTACAAATTAAAAACGTAAAAAACCGTTTAAAAACGAATCAAATTTACGGTAGAACGAATTCTGTCGTAATGAGCAAAAAGACGCAATCATTTAGTCTTCAGTATCAAAAGAGGATAAAAGGAACTTGTTAGCATGTCGACATTTAGATATTATTTCGCTTCTTTTGTTAAGCAGGTTGTTTTCTTTATACGATAAAATTTCAAACTTCTCGTGAAGGCAAAGGTTACAAATCTTGGTTTCAGGGTTGTAAGGTTTGCAGCGCTTTACAATTCTCTACTTTATTATAGGTGTGATGGCTTTTTCTTTGAATTTCCAAATTTCCTTTGAAAGCTCGGTATCATTCTTATACCTGACCGTATTAAAAGATTTTAAATGGTTAGCATATCTTAGCTTAAATGGTGTCTCGCTAATGCCAAAATAAACTTTTTCTTTGAGTTCAAGATTTTCGGAACTCACGATAGCTTTATAAACGATATTGCTTAACAAACATTGATTGTTTAAAGGACAAGCGGTTTTGTTGATACAGTTGCAGGTGATTTTTGGTATGCTTCTTTGGTCTTGTAAAACCTTGTGATTATGCGAATTAATGATGGATTTTACGTTTCGCATACAGCTATAACTTACCTTGATCGAATTTCTATTGAAAATTTTGTGCAATCTATGAAATACCGGAAAGTGAAGGTCAACCAATGTAAGTAAACGGTTTCCTATTTTTGTTTCCACGTTTTTACTGAATGGAGGGTTAAACCATATAATGTTTCGCTTGCGTTTTGTATTTTTAGTCGTGGCAACTTGATGTTGATAATTGAGTTTACATTTATAGCCTGCTTTATTTAAAGCCTCTTCGTAAGATGGAGTAGCATTTTTAAAAATAAGTTCGTTCGATGAAGTTGAAGATAATCTTAATTCAACAGTTCGAGGTAGTCTTTTGATAACACTAGGTGGATGGTTGGAATCGCAGTTGACGTAACACAGTTCATTATCACATTTCGAGTACGGTCGAAAAGAATTATCATTAAGATCAAGTGTCACATCGAGATAATTTACGATTTTCATATTGCATTTGATGGAAATAAGAAAATCATTATTTTTAAATATTTTCACAAAATGCTTTTTGATTTTTTCCATCTGTTGGCCGTTTTTGTTTTTAAATATTGCTAGCCCGTCGTCACGATATAGCCCGAAATCCTCTCTTTTATAATGTTGCGAAAGTTGAAATAATAGAAAGATTCCTACTATTTCACATACTTCAGCACCATCGTTAGCCCCCATAGTAACATCGAACTGTCCCCCATTTTTCTTAATCCACGTTTCTTTGTTGTTAAAAAGTAAAGATTTTCTTGCATGCTTTATTATTGCCTTTTGCTCGGAGTTTAGTAAAAGATGCTGCTCGGCAAAATTGATTGCAGTGTTGAGAGTTTTTTCACTTATTGAAGGATAAAAATCATTAATGTCAAAAATTAGAAATTTGTAAAGATGTTTGTTTTT
Source organism: Hydra viridissima (assembly GCF_058129835.1). Classification (NCBI taxonomy): domain Eukaryota; kingdom Metazoa; phylum Cnidaria; class Hydrozoa; order Anthoathecata; family Hydridae; genus Hydra; species Hydra viridissima. Next base: position 1,117,934 of record NW_028324319.1, read on the forward strand.
AATTTTTTTAAACCAGTCTGTAACATTTAAGGTGCTTTGCCATTGGTTTACAAGAAGCTTACTTTTGAGTTCATTGTTTATTTGAGATAAAATAATTTTGCTTATTCTTCCTACCTCGTTTTTTGCTGGATTTAAGAGTCGTACAGTAGGGTTGTTGATAAAGTTTTCTTTGTGGTCTTTCAATGTAATAAAACATCCAGAAGAACCGTTTATTTTGATTTTATTATAAACATCGTGGTTACGTAAAATGCTATTCCCTTGTTTATCTATTTTGTCTTTTAGTTTTGTGTCACCTTTTTTGTAGGTGGTGGTGATAGCATTAGTTAAAAGATGGTTATATTCTTCTTTAGATAACTTGTACATATTTGCCGTTTTGTCAGCCTTTATAAGCGTTTTTTTAGACATTTGTATGGTTTTTATGTCCTTTTTCATTTTATTTTGAAACGTGTTTTTGACTTTTCTAAATTTTATTGTTCTAATTAAATGTAATACGTCTTTTTCGAAAGAAGCCATTTCTTTTATTTGCGGTGGACATTTTATCGAATTGATTCCATAGTTCACATGATTATGGTCTTCTTTAGAAGTTAGTTTGCTGTTAATGAGAAATAACGCCTTCCACCTCATCTTCTTCAAAAATGATTCAGTTTTCTCGATTAGCTTTAGTTTGTATTCTTTTTCCGATGGTATTGGTATGTTCTTGATGGAGTATCTTAAATTGAATTTTTCCATTTTACTGGACGAACTTGAGTAGAGTGCTCAACTAGTAGTAGCAAATATATTGATTGGTTATGTATTATATCAAAATAATACAAAGCTCAATGTTCTTAAAAGAACAGAGCAATAATAAATTATTAGAAATCATTAATTTCAATTTTTTACACAATATTTTGTCAATAAAGACTCTTAAGAAATCTCAGAAACATCTTCAGAAATATATATATATATATATATATATATATATATATATATATATATATATATATATATATATATATATATATATTGTGTTATCATCTTATTAGAACCTCACGGATTCTGTTATATATGTGACATACATACACTAGTGCATATGTCACATATACAAGAGAATCCGTGAGGTTCTAATAAGATGATAACACATTTCCTACTAAAATAATGTGCTGGATTTTTTTTAATACTAAAAAAAGCCGATTAGCACTAGAATATATAAGAAAATACCTGTATTTTGGTTTATTACTCCAAGATCTACATTAATATTTTCCGCCATTTTAAAATTTTAAAGAGGAAATAAACAAGAACTTGTATTATTTAATGCGATTTATAAACAATTTTATTGGTTGTTGGAAATAGAACAAAATAACATTAATAACTATCGCTATTTTGCACATAGAACAATCGGTTACACCTAATTTGACACTATTTAGTTTTTTTTTTCAATTTTAAAAGTAATACAGCTAGAAAGAAAATATAACAAAAAAAGAGAAAAAGGTATAAACTCATTTTTTTCAAATCTCTTTAAAGTGCAATGGTTACTGAGTTAAATTTTTGCAGAGTCTCGTTTATCAACTGAAGATCATTTTCTTCCCTGGCAGACAACATGTAATCTATTAGCTCGGGCATTTTATCAAAGTTCCCTTCGCTGAAAAATGGTTTAAGACGAAAATATCGTTTTATCATTTCTGAAGTACTTGACCATCGTGTTGTGTGTCTTTGAATAGCACAAAGAGAAGTCAACAAATGGAGTTTTCCGGCTAGCTTTAAATTTTTGAATTTACCCATAAGCGTATTTGTCTTATCGATGATATGTTTATGTTTGAGTATAAACATTTCCATAGCCATGTTGAACCTGTGAGAGGCACATCCTATTAATGGAACATTGCACAGATTTGCAAGGGCCTTATTTGTTTCACAGTTGTCACCTATTAAAGATGTTACGTTAGTCGTATTTTTGCGAAGAATATTTTGAAGAACCCGTGATAAATGTTCAAAGTGGGCTTTTGCTGTAAACTCTGTTTCATATCTTATAGGTGAAAAGGCAATTAATGCAGTACTGTACTCATTTTCACTGGCATTATTAGGATATGATACAAAAAATGCCACATAGTGCGTACTTCCGTTTGACCATCCATTAAAAGCAATTGCGAAATTTGCTGGAACTATGTTAGCAATTTCTACTTCAACCTTTTCAGTCAGCAAATTTATGTACTTTTTCATGGTTTTTATGAAAATATTTTCTAATTTAAAATATTTTTGCGTGAGAGAGTTTTCTACAAATGAAAATGGTTTAAGGCCACAAGTCACCCATTCTGTCCATGAATACATATTGTCGGCAATCTTTGCTATTATCGGTCCTGGAATATGAGTAAAACCACTAAACTATTTAATCGGCTGTTGTGTTGAAGTTGAAGAAATATTATATTCTATATATTCTGGATGCATACTTTTAACATAATTAAATAAAGTGGTCCATCCTGTCCCAGTTTTCTGGCGTAGTTTTTTTCCGCACTTACAGGTCCAATTACTGTCATTAGCTTCATTTTTCTTGAAGTTAATGTTGATTATTTCTTTTGTATTCATTGTTAGCGAGATTTGTAAAAATCCTAAAAAGGAATTTTTTTACTTTATGTGCACATATAAACATAGTTAATAGCACAATTGAAATGAACATGCGTATACACGCGTATTATTGGTTATGCGTCAATCTATTCTTAACCTTACATGCGTATACAGCTCGAAATGCTTATACATGCGTATTATTGCTTATGCGTCATTCTATCTTTAACTTTTTATGGTTAAAAGCAGGTGCTAAAATAAAAATTACATAAAAGTATAATATAATCTCGGTAAATAATATTAATGGCAAAATTTATCAATTACCAATTAATTGCAATTCTGACCCAATCAATTAATTGGTTTAAAAAATATTTTCAATCAATTAATTGGTATTAAAAATTTTTCAATCAATTAATTGCAATCAATTAATTGTAACTAATTGTTTGCCCAATTAATTTTTCCCCGCCCTTGTATACTAATACTACAATACATTTTATGAGGATATACAAGGAATAATGAGCCGAGGGACCTCCTACTTTTTTCTAAATTTTAATAATAAAATATAAAAAGATATATAGAAACCTTTGTGACCCCCGTCACTTCCGCTCAAATTTGATAAAAGTTATCAAAATTAAAAGTACTTTTACAATTACTTTTATACCACATTACAATACTAGTTTTCAATTTTAATTTGAAAATCGTAATCTTTTAAAAGCAAGCCTTGAAGTAAATTAATACAAAAATTTACATTTATTATTACTTTTACACTACAATGCAATACTAATTTTTAATTTTTTTTTTAGTTTTTGACAGTGCTATTATGCATCCTTCGTGCTTTTAATATATTTTATTTTTTATTTTCATAGCTATATTTAATGTTAGTCTCGACTGCTTTTAGTAGTTTCTTTTTTTTTGAAATTGCAGCTTTGAATTCTGTGCAATTATAAAGTATGTTAAAAAAAATATACAAAAACCACTTTTGACTGAGTCAACACATAAACGATTTCTTTCAATGGTCCAAACATTTCCCATAATACTGAATATTCTTTCCACATTTGAAATTTGAAACCGGAATAGTCATAACATACTGTACAATTTTCAAAAGACTTGGAGCTGATTCCTTCTCGCAAAATTGTCGCCACTTTTCAAGGGATGATGCTTCTGGAAGCGGTTGGAAAACAAATTTCAATGCACCCAACTCATCGTTTAAATCATCTGGAGGAACTTCATTTTTCCAAGGTGACGTCATCCAAATTTCAATAACTTCGTATAGAGTTGGCGAATTTGTCAGATTACCAAAGCTAAGAACCTTAAATTTGAAATATGGAGAATCGTTAAAAGAAAACCATTTTTCGAAGTAAGTCAGGACTCTCTTGTAAACCAGCAATGCTTCTTTCGTAAATTTCTGTACTAAATGATCAGGTAAGTAGTTTTTTCGGCATGCAAGTTTGATCATCATTCCGAAAAATGTATTGTCAATTTTTTGATTTAATGAATCTTGAAATTTTTTAAAAATTAAATACAAATCACATGCTGCAGTTGAACTGTTTCCTAATTTAAGCAATATTTCTAGAAAATAGTACATAAAGTAATGAGTGAAAAAGAGATACAACTCCGCATCACTTGACATTTCCTTTTCTTGGTCTGATAAAATATCCCATATTGGTTTAGGGCAATCATCAGAACCAAGGGCGAGAAAGTATGCTTTTAATGGTTTCCAGCTGAGTAAAAAACGTTAAAATGCTTTAAATAAACTTAGCCATCGCACAGTGAAGCGAAACAGTCAAAATGCGGCCAAAACTCAAAATTTTGTAAAGTAATAAACGTTTTTATTAAATTATTGTTCCAATTCAAAAACAAACTTAAAAAGTGGGTAATTAAAAACTTTTAAAGTTGTAGACCCCTCCCCTTACCTCCTCCTCCCTTGAATTTCTAATGCAATTTTTTTAATTTTTAGATTCTAGAAATTATTCTAAAATTATTTTCTAAGTGAAAAAAATATTTACCTTGTTTATTAAGCATCAATATGTAATCCCTGATTATATATACTGATAAGTGAATTTTTACATGAAAAAGTTTAAATTTGAAAAGATAACATTTATTAAGAAAAAAAAAACTATTCATCTCCTCTGAGGAGGTCCTGTACGTCAGGATCAACGTTAGGACCAGAAAATGTCTTGGGATTCCTGAAAGCAATCGAAGAGATGAAGGGTCGCTTCTTATTAGTAAATGATGGAATTGGTTCTGCATCACATAAATTCTAGATATTTTGCATGTGTGATTAAGTCTTGCATTTCGTATGGCCTTATTTTGCGCTTCCTGAGCCTCCTCCGAATACGCTCCAATCGGAAGATAGAAATGCTCAGCAATTAAAAATATATGTTCCAGAACCTTATGAAGTATAGGTGGCATAATGTACCAAGGATAGGTTTCCACTATTAGCTCTGAAGTTTTATAACAGTATGCTTTAAAAGCATCCAAGTTCAGGTGGAACCCACTGCAAACGGCATTCAATATGTTTCTTAGTCTGAAAATGATGTCCAAACTAACTCCTGTTATTTCAGAGAAAGATTCTGCTGCTAGAAATGCCCTCCTTGTAGTGTTTCCTGTATTAGTATTTCCAAATCCCTGCTTAGGAGTATCAACCACTAAGCTAAACACCTCTCTAAACATTCTTTTGATTTCTTTTTTTCGAGATTTTACAAATAATTTATCTTCTGGAGATCGGGACTAGTATATTTTAATATCAATTTTAAATCCCAAGTGTAAAATGAATTCAAAAATTCGTATCCAACAATGCAGTGTGGATAATCCTAAAGTTATAGCTTGCTTATTGCAAACTTTTTCTCTAATTACATCCAGTTTGTTCATTTCACTAGGCAGAACAAACATTGCAAGATTGAGTTGAGTTTGCATCTGTTATAGCATTCACTGCCTTGCCGTCCAACATGGTCATCTCAATTTTTGTTTTTATTTTTGCTTTCTGTTTAGAGAAGGGGATTTCAAGTTCAAAATCTTAAAGACTTTCTGTTTGCTTCCTAACATCTAATTCTTCAGCTCTTGTTGACTCTTTTGTTTCTTTTTGGTATTGTAGGTGAAGAGGCCTGCAAAAGTGGGGGCTTGAAGGCATTGGGTTTGACCATACAGTGATGGCCCCTATTTCCAGTTTCAACGGAACAATTGCAGTTTTGAATAAGGATTTTTCGTTTTCAACTCCTGTTGAATTATCTGTGTCATCAAACCTTTGATTGTATACACTTTGAGATGAGGCTCCATCCATTCCAGCTTTCATATAGAATTTTCCAGTTGTTTCCGATCCATCTAGACACTCTGTATTAGATATGTTTATAATTCTTGATAAAGTGTGGTTCACCATTGACTGAACATAACATTTGGCAGATGTTTCTAAAATTTCCAAATTTTCTGGATAACATTTGGATTTTGCATCAAATATTACTTTGACTGAAGGGTATATCTCTGCATTCTGTTTCAATGAAGAGCTTCTAATATCTTGATATTGTGAATCACTGAGATCGCAAATTATCTTTAATGCAAGGGCCTCTTCTGCTTTCATCATTATTGGATTCGTTTTTGTATTTTCAAGAATTTTCCTGGCTAGAGCTGGATTTTTAACAGAATGTTTAATAACCTTTGAAAAGTCGATCTTTCCTGGACTTGATTTAGCCCTCAACGCAGCAGCACAGGCAAGTAAAAAAACATTTTTAGAAAAATGTACTCATTTAAATAAAATTAGCAACCAAAAACATAGCATATAGATTTTAATATACCTGGATACCTTTCTCCATTAAGTTCTCTCCGAACTATCAGTCCATGGTGTAGCTGGTCTTCCTGGTCTTGATGTGGGAGTAGCAGGTCTTGGGTACAGTTCAAACGCCAGCTATTCTTTCTCGCGTTCCTCAAGTCGAGAGAAGGTTTTTCCGTGCTTTTCATATTTGAACTTGAGCTTGGCAAGAAATGTTTTAATCTCCCCTTTAAAAAATGTTTTAATCTTCCCTGTTCATATCTTTAAATCCTTCCTTTAAAGTTATGAACATAATAATCTTCACTTCTTCCTCAACCACAGAGCACAAGTTGGGATTATTAATTCCAACTTCCTTGATTTTATACAAAACATCAATTCTCCTCATGTGTAGTTTTTCACATAAACAATAATGTTATGAATAAAATTTCCCTTTTTTAACTCAACGAGAACTTGCCTCTTACAAATTCTAATCATGGTTTATATTAAACTACATACCGCAAAAATTACTATTAAAACCCAGACAAACATGCTTAAATATAAACAAATTAGTAATTACACACAAAACCGTACAAAAACATTAATAACATTTATCCACTTTAGTTACAAACCACTACACGTTATGTAACATTTAACATAATATAATCACATCATGTCAACAACATCTGTATTCAGGGTTCAAGAAATACGGATGAAACACTTTTCTAGGCATGAAATAAACTCCCAAATTTTTTACTTTAATACTACTGTCAAATGAGGATGTGTTACAAAATATTACGGTTATTGGTAGGGGTGGGAGTTAAGGTTAGTTTTAGTCTAACTAAAATTAGTCGACTAACTTTTTAGTCTAACTAAATTTAGTCTACTAGCTTTTTAGTCTAACTAAAATTAGTCGACTAACTTTTTAGTTTAACTAAAATTAGTCGACTAACTTTTTAGTCTAACTAAAATTAGTCGACTAACTTTTTAGTCTAACTAAAATTAGTCGACTAACTTTTTAGTCTAACTAAATTTAGTCGACTGAAACAAGATTTAGTGCTAAAAAAAAGCTGAATAGTCAATACCATGAAATTATATGAACATAAACTGAATTATGACGAATAAATCAATATAAAGATATTCATAAAAGTTTATTGTTTTGTACGTAATATAATTTATGACATTTAGGTAATAAAATTATTTTGTTTGTACCAAGTATTGCCCCAAACTTTCTTTTATTGATTTAAATAAAAGTTGGTTTTGTTAGCAGAACAACTCCGTCAATAACAGCTGATATTTTATACCGAAAAGATAATTAGTTACTAGCATTTTAATAATAATTTTTAAAAGAAAAACAAAGTTGAGAGTTGAACAAGATATATGTTCAATTACACAATATAGAAATAATAAAAAACATTAATTGCCGAACTGTTTTAATCTTATTGCTGTCATTGTAAATATCTGCGTTTTTATGAGTATAGAACGAAATAAATTAGGTATTATTACTTCAAAAAATCATTGCAGGTTTTATATATAGGAAATCCGAAAATCCTTCTGCACATAACACACCTTTCAAAAACATGATGCCATTTTTTGTTTATAAATTGATTTCACACGTCTTTTATAATTTATAATTCACTTTAATTAGAAATTGAAAAATTCAGATATGAACCGCTTTTCATTGAAATATAAAACAAGTACTTAATAATAACGGGGCACTAATTAGATAAGTTTTATTACAAAGTTCCAGGTGCATATGTCGCAAACCTTTCTCCGAAAACTTGAAAAACTCTGAAAATCGACCTTGAAAAAGATACCCTGGAGGTGTAAATTGTAACTTACAGCAATTTGTTATTAAAAAATTGGTGCTCAAACCACTTCACAACTTACACATAACAAGATTTAAAAAAAATATTTTTTGGGTAAAAGTGACAATATATTTTTCGCAAATTAAAAAGTTAGTCGACTAAATTTAGTTACGCTAAAAAGTTAGTCGACTAAATTTAGTTACGCTAAAAAGTTAGTCGACTAAATTTAGTTACGCTTAGGCGCGTAGCTGCTCTATAGCAAGAGTTGGCACAGCCTAAGGGCCCGTCGAAAAAGGGCCCAAACGTCGACATTACTCAAAATTTTGAGTTAGTATTTATTACTGTATTTTTATTCAAAATCATGACTGAAATCAATTATGTATATAAAATTTGACAAAAAAAAGATGTGGATTTAAGTAAGGCAGTTTCTGCATTAGAAAATTTAAATATTAAACCAAAAATATTTCGAGACTTATATGAAGAATTTAAAATGGAAGCTAAAGTGCTAGCAATCTTGTGGAAAGTTGATCCGCGTTTTATGTGTAAACGATGAAGATTTGTTAAACGTCATTTTGATGAATTATCATCAGATTATAGCAAATCTATTCCTGCTTTTTCTGAAGTAGTATATATACCGTGAACCTCACCATCGCTTTCCCCTTTTGTTTGTTAAATTCTTTCAGACTCAAGTTTCTGTCATACCCATGTTGGCAATCTAGGATTTTTGTGCCAATCATCATGAGTGGTATACCAGAAAATTCAATGGAATCAGTTGACCAATAAACTTTGAGGGGTTTTATCTTTACATCTAAAAAAACTATGTTTGTTAATACTTTTAAATAGTAATTATATTTAATAATTAATATATATATATATATATATATATATATATATATATATATATATATATATATATATGGGCAATTCCATTTTTAACTTACGTTACACGCGCAACAACTTTATTAAATATTTGCATATTTAAACTTTAAATTAAATTTTTAGCTGATTTTTATGAAAGCTGTCAGTCTAAAGAATAAAACAAGCTAAAAAGTTTTGAGTCTGGCTAAAAGAGGGCGAATTTATTACCGAAAATGCCACTTAACTTACGTTACGCAGAAAACAAGGTAAAAAAAGTGTTGCAACTTTTAGGTCGAATATTTGCGAACAATTAATCCGGATCGTGTTAGAAATTTTTACAAGATGTTGAGAATTCAATACTAATTACAATGATAAAAAAAAATTATCAGAGGTGACCGGCAAAGAAAGATATACTTGTTTTCTTGATACTAGGTTTTTAACTTACGTTACATCACTTACGTTACCTTGCGATTATTTTCGTGGAATTTTTATATCTATTATTTCGTGATAGATTTTTTAGAGTTATGTAACAAAAGAACGGCAGTTGTATTAAAACTCATTCATTCAAAGTAATTAACAAAAGTAATTTTCAATAACTGGTGACTCTCTACTGACAGATTTTTTTGTAGATATTAATGAAGTTTTTAAATTGTTAACACTTATTTTCCGAAGCGCAAGAGCAACTTAAAAAATTACATTTGGTATGACAACTTTATTAATTTTTATTGAGTTATTCAAATAAGAAAATGTTACAGTTATTCGAAAATTTTACTTACGCTTATAATTTTTATGTGCCCGCTTAATTTTTTAAAATGCTGCTAACTATTTACTCTCCCCTGCTGAATAAACGGGAGGGGGTGGGGGTCTTAATAAACAGGAGGGTCGGAAACTTTTCTAAAATCTAATAAACTTTAATAATAACGTTTAATAAAACGGGAAGGTCAAAGTTTTAAAAAGCTTAAAATATTTTTATTGGTTGGTTGTTCATATTTTCATCTAATATTGAGAGAAACTTTTTCTCAAAGTAAAAAAATAAGAAAATATTTTATATTGCTTCAAAATTATTAAACGGGGGGGTGGGGGTGGGGGGGTCCTAATAAGCTCCGAGGATTCGGAAAAAAATTAAAGAATTAATAAACATCCCCTCTTGTTTATTTGGCTGGCGAGAGTACATTAAAATCTTTTAAAAAGATTTTGACGCTAAAACTGCTCGAACAACTTTGAAAACACCAAAGTGGATGGAATCAAAATATTTAATTTCATTTAGTTTAAATAAGGTGAAAAAAGGTTTGCTTGCTGTTGGTTGTTTTGTGTTATTATTATTATTATTATTATTTTTGGGGGGGGGTGTGTGTGCTGAAATATGCGACATACTTTTAATGAGAGAGGGGTGCATGTATATCTGATCGTTTGTGACAGGAGGCAGGGGTTAAAATTGACAAATATTGGGTGACATACTTTAAGGACGCCCCCTTAATTCCATTTACAAACCATTTGTTTTAGGAAAACAAAAATATAAAGTGAATAAGAATATAATTTAAAATAAAAATGGTTACATCTTTTTATTTGTTTTAAATACTAAATACGTCACGGTGAAGTTTTTTCCGCTAAAATCTGGCTCTTACCGACATAAAAGTAGTGGGATTTAGAGATATCTTTCACTTTTTTGGCTTGCTGGATAATTTGAGATAGTTTGAGTGCACAATTTCGTGCTGACTTTTCTTCCTCTGACAAATATAGAACTTTGACATTTATGTCTTGAATAGCATTCACAAAATCATTAGCTGATTGGATTTCAATTTTTCCAGACTTCACTCTGTTGGTTGCCAAACGTTTTACAGTAGCCCCAATGCCATCGACAACTCCTTTGCCGTGCATTGCTGCAAAAAAATGCCAAAATATTATTATGTTAAATTTCTTTTCAAAGTGCATTATTGCGCTCATCACGACTTTATTTTTAAACTGCGATGTAGCATTATCGCTAAAAATGTGAATTTCTTGGGTAATAAATGAAATAAACTCCAATAACTTATCCAAATTTGCAATTAAGGAGGTCTTTGTGTGATCCAGAGAGTCAGATGCAATGGTGAAAGTTTTAAGATTTTTTTGCCAAATAGCTGCAGTTAAAAGAGAAATTTGATTTTGGCCATAGTGTGCTGCTTGAGGCTCATTCTGACTAAAACACTTAAAATTTTCTGCATAGTCAACCTGAATAGTAGCAACATTCAATGATGGATTCATGGATTTAGTAATGCTTAGTTTAAAACATTTAGATTGGTTACCCTTGATATTGGCATGAGTTGTGAATTTTTCTCTCATACTCATAATGTGAGCAATCAATTCTTTACCACTTCCAAACTTTTTAACTTTTTCGCGTACAGCGTAACGCTTTTCATTTGGTTTCTGCCATTGGTACCAACTTGTTTCAAAGTTAAGGGGTTCAATGGTGGCCAGGAATTGCTGGAAAAACTTTAGATCTTTGCATTTGTTGCATTTGTTGTAGAAACAATCATTTAATGAGTCCTTACAAACAAAATTTTGAGACATATCTTTCCCAATTTTAATGTTAGACAACAGTAAACGATCAACTTTCACCAAGGAATCCAAAGCAAATCGCATATTTTCGTGGTAAGTACAAACGCATACATTATGAGGCAAATTTGCGATAGATCGAACGTTTACTGGTCGTAATTCACAAAACCTGCTTAATCCAATCTTGATATCTAAGTGATCATGTTTAAAAAGTTGGTACGCTTCTTTCATGGTTAAAAGAAGGTGACGAACTTGGATCTTAATCTTCTTTCCATTTTCAATTACTGATACAAAGTCCCTAACATTTGGAGACAGTCGACTAATGTCATCTTCGCAGTAGAACCTTTTTACTTTTATTTCTACTTCAGTTAAAGCTGGATTATTCACGCTATTTAATGGAAGAGTAGTTTCTTTGTTGAATGATCCATTCAGCAATGTGGCTAGGACTTCGTAACGTTGTGCGGGATCTTTGGGCAATGATTTCTGGACTTTCTTGAGCAATTTCCCTTTTGTTTGAACACTCATAATGGTAGAAAAATTAACTGTTTTTGCAGAATCTTTCTTTTTGATTCGATACTTTCGGACTCTTTCCTTTATTTTTTCTCTTTCTTTCATTTTTTTTTCCGGATCTTGTTTTATTCGTTGACGATGAGCTTTTTGGTGATCAGCATTCATATTTTTTTTCCGTTCGGAATCACGCTGGCGATAAGCAGCTTGATAAGTTTTAACTCTCTGTTTAGAACTTTTAGCCATTTTAAAATGCAAAGCAAATTTTGCTAAGTTTTGCTTGAATAACTTTTAATTAATCAAAACTTATTGGCGTATAAAGAATAAAAAAAAAAAACCTTTAGGGAATTGCGATGTAAAATAGTTTTCGTCTTTATAAACAACCGTAACTTTAAAAATTTTTTGTTTTTTTCAAACCCCTTGGGAGTTGCGATGAAAATCGTTTTTTTTATGTTAAAAAATTTTACGAAAAAAGCGCTAAAACTTTTGGAAATAAATGTAGTTTTAACTTACGTTACACAAATTCAAAATGAAAATGTGCCTTAACTAAGCATCGTTATTCAAAAATCTTAATGTATAATTATAAGATTTAATATTCTTTCACATATAATATTACAAAATTTAAGTTTTCAAATTAAATTTTCGAAAAAACAGAACTTGATCATGTTTTTGTTAACTTACGTTACATGAAAATTGCAAAAGTTATTTTATTATTTTTTTGAAATATATTTATCTTTTAAAGAAAAAAATCTGATCAACAAGAAATTGAACATCTTAGCTCCATTATCACTTTAAAATATTTCGGAATATACAAAAAAAATCATGGGTAAAATAACATTTTACAGTGGTACTTTTTTAACATGCATCAATGAGAAAAACCGTAACTTTCGGAGCCATAAAAATGACTTAAATACATTTATTTTAGAAATAAAGGTATATTTTAAATAAACTTTCATGTGTCTACATCAATATTCATTTGTTAAAAACTGACAAAAAAGAGTTTAAAATTTGACTACTTTTTCAGTTTCCGCCGTGGAATTGCCCATATATATATATATATATATATATATATATATATATATATATATATATATATATATATATATATATATATATATATATATATATATATATATATATAATATACCAGTATTTCCGAAGTCTTTGGTAGAAAAGGATGTACTAAATCGAACAGTATACTTAAGTTCATGATCTTTAATGAAATTGTGTGCTTCTTCCAAACTAAATGCAGTTTTGAAAACCTGCATAATCAACAATTGTGCATCACTAAACATAACAGAGGTATTAACGGTGTATTAATAAAAATAAATAGTAAAAGTTTAAACATATATACATTTACTTGTGTGTGTAGGTATATATATAGATATGTGTTGTATATAGGTATATATATAGATATGTGTTTGTGTGTGAAACAATGTAATTTTTATCAAGTATTTATCTTCTTTTTTTTAAAAAACAAAGTTAATGTTGTGGTTAGCACGACTTGTTTTCATGTAACATCTTACAATAGAAGTCAAAAGTACAATGCGACTTGTATTTCTGACTTCTGTTCTTTATCGCTAATGATATATCTGTATTATGTCTAACACAAGTCAAAAGTACACAAACTATAGTTACGGCAACCGCTTCGAACTTGAAAACGAGTCGTACTTTTGACTTCTATTATATATCGCTAACCATTTAAGTAATGGACTGTCTGGTTCAAAACCTGGCAACCCTAATAACACAGTATGTTCAAGTTATACAAACGCTGCTTGTTATAAAAAATTAAAACATTTTATTGGTATAGAATTTGTTGTATTGGTATTCTGTGTTCCGAGTGAAGTTTTAATTTATGTTAAATTATGCGTATCCGCCATGTTGGTTCACAAACAAATTATAACACTGAGCGTATTTAATCTTTGTCTTAAGTAACGCAGAGAGCGATTATTACAAAAACCTTTCAAACCAAAGTAAAACTAGATATAGAAAGATCTCAAAAATTGATAATATTGATCCATATACGTTGAAAAAGACAAATTTTCTCTCCGATCCAGAATTCTATCCAATTATCTCCCATATATTGTTACATATTCATTGTTTGCACCAAGCCCTGCCACCAAAGAAGAACTTAAATGCTTTAAAAGTTTAGAATCGTATAAATATTTTAACTATATAAAGACAATATCAAAATAAACAAAATTCCAAATGAGACTAGAAAGAGGACATTTTTCAGTTGTGCAGGCTATTATAAGTGTACAAAAATATCCTATAAATAGTTTTTATATGAATAAGAATGAATATATTAAGAGTCATTTTTTGTAAGAATCAGGCAGTCAATGGAAGTGACCTCCTCCAAATTGCTTGAATTTTTTATATATTGATCAGAATATAGAAAAAACCTGTTGGGGAAAAAAAAAATTTTCAAAAATGTTTCGTTCACTCGGAATCTGGGCTTAAATTTTTGAGATTTTTTTAAAAATTTTTAGAAATTTAGTTTTTGCCACCTTTGAACCCATTTTTTTGGCAAGGCAAAAAGTTGCACATAGCTTTTGTAGTTAATATCAGACGTAACCCAAAAGCTCTCTCCAAAAAATATAAAAAAGTTGCGTGACACTGTGCGGTTGGCTAATTATCATAGTTCAAAAGTACAAAATCAATCACTTTTGTCAATTTTTAATCGGAGTTAATTCTAGCGGCGAAGTGTTGCACACAATTTTTCTTTTAGGATTTGAAATTATCAAAGGTATTGAGTCTAAAAATGCAAAGAAAGTTATGTGATACCTAAGGCCTATTAATATATTAAGGCTTGAAATTGGAAAAAAATGTTTTAGTATACTTACAAAATGAACCATTACGGCAGAGGCGCTTAGTTTTGTAAAAATGTAAACATATCCAACTGTCAATACAAAAAGGTCCTAACATAATAATAAAAAAAATTCGTGTGATCTTTAGATATTAAGTTAAAAATAAAGGTACAAATTGTTAAAAATGATTAAGTACGAAGAGATATTTTTTTGGACACACAGATGAGGTTTTCGCTCACAATAAAATTTCTATCATCCAAAATTAGCATTTAGCATTACACAAAACATTGCACGTAATGTTAAGAAAAAATTTAAGCGTTTCTGACTATGATATAGAAATCATAACAATTGAAATAAATAATAATAAAAAACAATACATGATCAGAAGTGAATTATTTAAATTTACGTCATAACTAAATAACTTGTGGTGATCGAATGGAAGAAGAATCGCTGATATCACGATTGTGGAGAAACAAGTTAGTGGGCGGTTGTTTACTTTACCATAAAAATGTCTTAACTTTATTTTAACGATCTTTAAAATTTGCATAAATAGAGTAGATATTTTATCATTGCTATTGAGAAATAGGTACTGCATAAATAGAACTTGTTTTTAGTTGAGTATGAAACAAAACAAATATTTTTATGAAAACTGTTGTTGCTTTTCAAAAGGAAATTGTGGATCATTCAAAAAACATAAAATTATAAACAAAATGTTCTACATTCATCAGCTGGGAGATGTTGATGTTAAGAAACACCTCATCAACTTAAAGGTAATTATGTATTTTAAATTTACGCAAACTGTAATATAATTTTTATAATTACATACTTTATAACTTCTCTGCAATAAGATTTTGAGACAAAGTTCTTTAAACAAAAAAGAATAGCTCTTTTAATTAATTCCTCACTCTTTTAATAAATAATCACTAAATTAATCACACTCTTGCAATATTGTATTTTAATAATAACAACAATGTATTTCAAACTTGTAAACATTTTTCGTGAAGAGTCAGATTATAAACAATGCTTTAAATGACACACTTAATAATTGTTTAAAAAATTGTTTTTAGGTCATGCGATTAAACGATAATAATATTTGGGAAGAAAATGGACTTATTGCAAATAGACTTAAAAGAAATCTTGAAAAGGATGAACAAATATGTGCTTTTCACCGGTACACGTTTGGTATTGCATGGAGTCCTCCAAAAACATGCTTTCATCCTCACCATCTAAATATAAAAGGAAAAAAATCTCCCGCTTTAAGGGCGTCACCAATACATGTCGTCATATCAATGTCAAAGCGATACAATCAAGTATTTTCAGTTGGTGCAATGCTGTGTTTTACCCATTTAAAGCAAGAAACTGCTTTATCTAGAGTCAACGAAAACACCAATTTATGTACAGAAACACAAACACAACAAGAACAAACATATATGACACCTGCTACTCCAGATGAAGAATTTGATCCCGGTGAAATTAATGTTTCACAGGAGATTTTGGACGAATCTCTAAGAAGCCGTGAGAGTGTAACTGAGGTTCTTAATGCAAGTCCAATAAAATTTAGATTAAAAAGGAAGTTCGAATATCTGGAAGATACTACTAAAGATAAGTTAAAACGCAAGTATGTTCGCCTAGAAAACTTATTAAAGAAAAAATTTGCGGAAGCTGTTGCTCCTGGACAAGAGGAAATACTTATAGATTTTCTTAACAGTAAAAATGTTGATGAAATAAATAGCCCTCTCCCAATTGAAATTATTCGTGCTCAGAAAGTATATAAGCAAAGTGATTCCATGGGAAAGTTAGTTATCCTCTCATTATTAGACCATACCAAGTATACCAAAAAGTTTATAATGAACACATTTGAGTGTACCAAACATCGTATAGAAACAGCAAGAAAATGGCATGCATCTCATAAAGGGTTGGCATTTCCAGAGAAGAAAGTATTCGTCCGATCTAGTCTTGATCAAACAAAGTGTGAACATTTCTTAGACTTTATATTTACAAGCGGTATTTTGCATGATGTTGCTTATGGAATAACCAAATTAAAATACGACAGCGGTGAAGAACAAAAGATAGTACATGCAATACTGACGACAAAATATAGCCACGCTATCATGTTCTATCGAAAAAGTTGTAGTGAAAACAATTATATACCATTATCTGATTCAAGTTTGTGGAAAGTATTGCATGCAATAAAACCTTCAAGTCGAAAAAGCTTAGCTGGATTAGATGATGTTACTGCTTCAGGCATGAATGGTTTTCAAACATTACAAAAATTGGCACAAAGATTTAGTTCTAAATCTCTCGAAGCTGCCCTTGAAAAAGGAAAAAGGTATTTGAAAACAAGTTATCAAACCAATTGTAGTGTCAATGACTCAAACATTTCTTCTCATAGCTCAAAACATGCCTTATCAGATCCATCTGAAAAAAATCTTCAATCCAACACAGAGATATCAGAAGTGGTATGTGCCGATTGCTATGATTTGTGCAAAGCTATCGAGATGATCAAAGAACTA